>NW_026089624.1:8498506-8689398 GCF_024586455.1 Bactrocera neohumeralis
TAGATATATGTACATACTATATCGAACTGTTAAGAACAGTTAACGGTGTCCCGAAATACCGTCAAAACTGTACCTTAACATACATACATATATATGTGCATAAAAATTGAATTTATATATTTTTATATATTAAAGTAAATATGGAACGGACTCACTTTTATTTCCGCCAAGGGTTTTGGGTCATTGAACCATTACTCTTTTTTTGTTTCCTTCAGTTCCTTATTCAGTTTTTTTTCTTTTCTTATGTACGTCCAGCGCTGTCCCTGATGATTTGCTGTCTTTCTCTTTGTTGTTTTTTGATTATCGCCTGTTTACTGTTTCAGTTTTAATGTTTGTATGTTTGTTGAACTTTTTTTCTTTTACCGCGCCCGTTTTTGATGTTAGTAGGGTTTGGTTTTGTTGTTTTGGTTTTTAGTTTATTTCGCGCCGTTTTTGATTTTTGGTTTTATGTTTGTTAAGCTTTGCTGTATTAATACCGCGCCCGTTTTGATGTTAGTAGGTTTTTTGTTGTTTTTTCACTCACTTTATGTTTCAATTTCTTTTATGTATCTTTACACGTCACTTTCTATTTTTCTTATATTTAAATTTCTTTTATGTACTTATATTTTCACGTCACTTTCTGTTTTCTGTGATTCTGGGATGTTTCTTTTTCTTTTTTTCACTGTAACATATGTATTTGTTTACTTTAACTTTGTCTTAGTATGTTCACTTAAAGGTTTTGTTTTATTTTATTTTATGAATTTTATGCTTCAAACACTGCACTTGCGCACTTGCACCAGGAAGTTATTAAAAAATTTTTTTTGCTTAGGTGCCTTTCTGAAAGGCTCGAAGGACCATTTAGTAACGTATGTCACTAGTATACTTACGTGGTATAGTATACGTATGAGATCGAAAATAAAACCCACTGATTTTCACACCCGTTATAAAATTTATTTAATTACAAAATTTAGGTATATATGTATATATACTCTATGTGTATATTTTTATTGTGATGTTCTGCGGAACCCACTGCTGCACACGGTTGACGAACTTGGTGATTCACTTCACTCCCGTCACTTGGCGGTTTTAATAAGAAATAAATTGCGGTTAAAAAATGAAAAACTAAATGTCACGGACGACTGCTTTGCTTCACGGATGCAAGCGGTAAGAGGCCGATCCCGGTCGGATCAATCCCTTTTGAAGGTTTGGGTGGTGAATAGATGCTGATTACGATCGTGATCGTGTGGTTGTTGTGTTGTAGTGTTGTAGTAATGATCGGTGTTAAGTACTGTGTTTGATGCGTGTGTGTGTATTGGTGTATGCTGTGAAATGTTGGGTGATGAGGTGTTGTGACGTGATGTGATGTGACGTGACGGGAGGTGATGCGATGTGAGATGTTGCAGTTTATAGGTCATGTGAACAAATGTAAACAAACAAATTTTTATTAGAGCAATGAATCTCATTTCTGCTGAAAATCGACTTCCCAAATGAAAATATGCGTTCATTATTTCCATTATATGGAAAATATTTAAAAGAATACGGCTTTTATTACAAAATACTATATGACAATGTTTTCTTTTGATAAATATTGAGCGATGTAAATTCTTGAATGGCAAAAACAGCTGTTTTTAATCTTTTCAAGGGCAGTAAGAACACTGTTGGGTTATGAAATGCTTAAATGTAATCTAATCTTATAAATTTTCGGTCTGAACATGGTATTAGAGAATTAGTTGCATTTTGGTTGGCAACATTGTTAATTTCCAATTTTAATCTATTGTGAATGAAAAGCAAACAACACTGGCAGCTGTTTTTCAAATTTTCAATAATAACAAGTTTTATGTTATGATGACAAGTTTTATGTTATTTTTAAAACTATAACGTGTTGATATGTTTTTGTAATAAAAAATAGTTTTGTAAAATCTGGTCGGCTAACAACCGCAGTGTTTATCTTCTATCCATTTTCATCATTACATAGTATAAAACAAAGTCGCTTTCTCTGTCCCTATGTATGATTAAATCTAATCTTAATAAATCTACTCAACCGATTTTGATGCGGTTTTTTTAATAGATAAAGTGATTAAAGAGGAAAGTTTATATGCTTAATAACTTCCCTTAAATAGTAGAAAAATACTCTTACTTTTGAGGTTTATAATGTGATGTAAATAATTACATTATTTCCGCTTACATTGCAAGCCGATACCATAACCCCGCCACCCGACTTTTTCATCTTTCCTCGGACTGGTTCATAATGTGGAGTCCACAAGGCTTAGTGTCAATTGGACTACAGTATGAAATGATGGAGCCATGTTTATATTCCCACAGGACAATCGATAAAGATAGCTAATTCTAACGCACCAGTCGACATGTAGATGGCGCCACCAGGGAGCGCTGGATTCAAAAAGTTGTGTTTACCTTGGAACCCACCTTGTATTAAAAATATTTATGTGCATTACTTAACACATTCTTGATGACTGCCGTCTTTATCAGCAAAATAGTCTTTTCAGTTTCTGGTTAACAACCATCTGTCAGTTAAGTTCTGATACACTTTGCCGAAAGAAGGGGTCTTGGTTAGTTTCTAACTAAAATATGAAATGACAGCTGTCCAGTGTAAAATCTATGAGCAAAGACGGAGTATAGACGAAAATTGTTTTCTCATTCATTATCATTGTTTATACTCTTGCAACCAGTTGCCACCGAGTATTATAGATTTGTTCACCTAATGGTTGTATGTATCACCCAAAACTAATCGGTATACAGTGTCTCACAGCTTATTTCATGCATATGAAACTACAAAATTTGAAATGTTATATTTTGACAACAAAAACACATATTGAAATAATTCAAACTCCTAGTTGTTAATATGAATGTGTAGTTTATAAAAGATGCTCCATTTATTATTTATAACTTAATAACTTATAAACAAAAAACCAGAAACGTAAACAAATTTCATATCACAGCTTATATCATGCAGTATACTTTTTACTAAAAATGAGATAAGTGATTTGTTTTAAACTTCTTTAATACTTAGTATGATATCCGTTAGCTTTTAATACAGCTTTTAGCCTTACTTGCATGGGCTGAACTAGTTTTTTTGAACTTTCTGTTCCAATTTTGTTCCAATCTTCCAAAATAGCACTTTTTAGCTGTTCCTTATTACTTATGCGGTGTTTACGGAGGTTAGTTTCTAACAAATTCATGTGTATTCATTAGATGTGGTTAATTCCATATTAGCCAGGTCTCCACTATTGACTTTTTGTGTTTAGGATCGTTGTCCTGATAATACCGGAAATTTTGACGTATCCCAAGTTTCTCAGCACTTTCTTCTTCTCAGCACTTTGGAGTAAATTTTCTTTTAATATATTAAGGTACAGTGTTTTGTCTATAATACCCTCAACAAAGACCGTTTTCGCGCAATTGTATCTATTTTGGGTGCAAAGATACACTGTTATGAATAAAACATGTTCTGCAACTTTCCTTGAGCAGTTCCTAGAAGTTCTAAAATCTTTATATTAGGTATATGGGGCTCAGGAAAGTATTGACCCGATTCAACCCCCTTTGTTACACAATGAGATACTAGTGCCAGAAAAGGATTCTGTGTGAATTTCAATTTCAAATCTCACACATTGAACCATATTTCGGTCAAAAGTCAACTATTGGTATCGGGTTCACATATTCTTGAACAGTTTTGTTGGAGGTGGCTTACTTTAAGGGAATTATTACCGCAAAATTTTATTCCGTTATTTTAATTAATTCTTTATTTGTGTACTGGAAAGTGAAAGAATGGAATTTTAAATTGTGTTATATGGGAAGTTGACGTGATTGTAATCCGATTTCGCTCATTTTCACAGAGTGACATAGAACTATGAAAAGAACGTTACGTTCCAAATTTTGTCGAAATCGGTCATTCGGTTTCCGAGATATGGAATTTCACCATTAAGTGGGCGGTACCACGCCCATTGTCCAATTTTGACACCGGCTCTTATAGAGCCCCCTTTTATCATCTTTATATCACCCATATAGAATACTTTAGCAGGATTTCAGCATTTAATTAAAAAAAAATAAATACCCATTTTATGCAAGTGACCAACCTAATTCAACGCGCTTTTTTAAAGAGGGGAAGACGGGGAAAATGTTTAGCTTATATGTATGTTAAATAGAAACCCTGTGGTTTAGTAAAAAAAATATTTTATAGCTCGACCTCCCCCGACCCTATAACAAAATCACTAATTTCTAAAAAAAATTAAAATTTTTTTTAGTGTTTTTGATGATTCATTGTGTTCCCAAAAAAAAAAATAATACATAAGCGAATTAATTTTTATATTATTAATATTAAATACATACCATGTTGTTCAGATTCCATACAAAATATTTTCCAGAATTCACTTCACGCAACACAAAAAACCACTTGCAATTTCGAGAACAATAGAGAGTATCGCGAATAAGGACGTGCGTACTGAACGAAGTCTAGGTTCCGACTACTTGTGTGGCAATATAGCGGACTGATGGTCATTCATTTAATCGGTTCATTGTAGTACGGCTAGTTAGGAACTAAAAAAATTCAATTTTGAGTAGCATTGCTGAAGTTTGTAATTCTCACTTTTGTCCGGTTTTTTGAAGGAAAATGCTCCTATGTGCGCTGGCTGCAGACCTACATGCCCATACCATAACACTGCTACCATTCTATTAACAGTTGGCCTAATATTACATCTCTGAACCTCAGTATTGGGTTCCCGCACACGTTAGCCATTCCATCTGATCTGAAAAGGTTGAATTTCGACTCGTTAGAAGTTAAAATTCTTAGTTTCCAGGTTCCTGGCAAAGGTAACTCGACTTAGTTGTTTTTTTTTTTGCTAATGAATGGCTTCTTTCGGGCTACTCGGCCATTAAAGACATGCGTACGTAGTTCCGACGCACAGTTTCAGCACAAAATGATTTCCCTAGCTCTCCCTGAATCTTTTTTGTTAACTTTGGAACTGATAGCCTCGGGTTTTCTTTAATTTTACGCACGTTCAAAATTTTATTTTGTGCGTTTCAGCCTTTATTTTGAATGCGACCTTCATGTACGAAACGCTAAATTATATTTTGCACTGTCGCAATTTTTCTCTCTGATTTTCCATTTTTGAAATGGTTTATGACCAATTCTCGCTGCTCAATGGTTGTACGGGACCCACTTACTCAAATTAATACACTCAAAAGCATATTAAAACTTTTTCAAACTATTACTGAATTCTAGCCCTAAGATTTAGAAATCCCCGGTACCGTAACCCACGCAACGGGTTTTCTCCACAACATAGACAAGAGGGTGCATGAACTAAGTTGTGAGCAAAATTCCTGGAAGGTAGATGCATTTCTTGACTTTGTAGACATAAGATTGTCCTTCCAAGAACTTTGTTTTGCTTACTATAGGATGGTATGCAGCTCTGAAGTAATTGCTCAAGAAAAAAAAATACATTATTTCTCAAGTAACTTTGACAGCTGGTTACGCATTGGGAATGATCTACATTAGAAGAACAAGAGAAAATAAACAAAGAAAACAAGCTTTGTGCGTAATATATATATGATAACATAAATATTTTCATTGAGATTTAAGAAATGTTGTTGATGATTGGTAGGTTTTATACAACATTTCGAAACGGAATATACTTCATAATAATGATTTCAACTAATTTAGGATGAATTTGACGATTACTTCGAATTTCCTTCAAGAAACAATTGTTGATTTGATGTTTCTTCGCAAAACCAGGTTTGCCATATTCACATTTTACCGAAAAAAAGCATTAAAAATTAGTACTAGATTTCTTGAGAGCTGCGACTAGCACAAGTAAATTTATCGCAGGAAAGTTTCTTGACCGTTTCTTAAGCGTTTTTTATATGAAGTTTTTACGCTTCTTGAGAGCTGCTTACCATTGTATAAACCTAACCAATCCTTCATTTTTCACTAACACATACGCAAAAGTCTACTACAAATTAGGCACTTGGTACGGGTTGCCCCTAAATATTCTACTACAAATTAGGCACTTGGTGCGGGTTGCCCCCAAATATTCTGCTACTAAAACGGGTTGCCCTCAAATATTCTACTACTAAAACGTTAAAATTCCTCAAATCTGCTATAGTGTGTTGCCGTGTTAGGTTTTAAAATTTATAACTTTAACAATATTTTTATAAAAAATTCACATATTTTTCGTTTATTTAAATTCCTAAATATTAAATTTAATCAGTTTCGTCCAAAATATTAATTATTGTATCAATATATTATTAAATGTTTCCAATTTTTTAAAAAAATATTTATATAGTATTTGTGTAAAAACTAAGTACCCGATTTTTTTATATTTATTTTAGTTTTTGTTTAAATAATTACAAGTTGATTGTTTTGACTTGTATTGTTAATGTATACATACATACAATGGAATTGTACCTGATTTTTTTATATTTATTTTGGGTTTTGTTTAAATAGTTTCCAGTTGATTGTTTTGACATATATTGTCAATGTTATATTTTTAATGTAATTAATATTCATTAATTGTACCTGACCTTATATATTTAATTTTGTCTAGTAATTTTTTTTATAATAAGTAGATTGATTTAAAACTGTATATATAAAAAGGGTGAAAGTAGGCCTCCTGGTGAACCGAACACCCAACAAAGATCGGTAACTCGCCTACATTGCAACTTCAGAGGTGGTGAGGAAGAGCAATAAATATTCAATAAACTTTTGTTTGAAAAATATTCTTGAAAGTTCTCATTAATGTTTTCCGTTACAAATACTTTTTCACAAAAAAGTTGGTCTAGTACATTTCTTTTAATTACATCCCTGTGCCTAAAAAAGACAGATTTCGATCAGGTGATCTCAGCTGTGAAAAATTCTTGGAAAACAGCTGATTCTTTTGTTACTTGTAGGTTTATACAATGCTGCTTACTAAGCTTATATTAGTAAAGCATTGTAGAATACACTGGTGCCCCCGTTTGCGTCGACCCGATTTGCGTCGCAAAATATGTATGTACATACTAGAGACCTCTAGTACATACATACATATGTATTGTACAATGTTTTCAATTTGCGTCGTTAATTTCAGTTTCGGTCGTTTGAATGCCTACGTATGCAGCAATGTACATATGTATATACATACATATTCAGTTACAGAAAATAATTTTTCCGTAAAAAGGGGATTCCCAATTATGGGCATATATGCAAGTGCTGCACATAGAAATATGTATTTCGGCAGAGAATTTCCGTCGCAGTTGCGGTTTCAGTTGGCTATTAATCACGCGAAAAAATGAGTCAAAAGCGCAAACAAATCAGTGTCGAATTGAAATTAGACATACTAAAACGTTTTAAGTCGGGTGAAAAAGCCATTGACATCGCAAAACATCTTAACTTAGCTTCGTCTACTGTAAGGACAATTTGCAACCGAGATGCTGACCAAATCACAAAATTTGCAAAAACTGCTACCTCGCTACAGTCACAACAAGTCAAAGTAAGAAGTCCGCTGTTGATTAAAATGGAAGCTCTTCTGTCGGTTTGGATTGAAAATGAGAACCAAAGAAAAGTGCCCCTGAGCAAAATGATTATTCAAAATAAGGCCATCAGCATCTTTCATGATCTACAGAATGATACTCCATCAACAAGCAGTGGAAGTTCCGAAAAATTTGAAGCAAGTAACGGTTGGTTCCAACGCTTTAAATCTAGGGCAAATTTGCATAATATCTCTCTAAAAAGAGAATCGGCTAGCGCTGATAAGCCAGCTGCGGAAAAATTTAAGCTTGAACTACAAGCTATTGTCAAAGAAGGGAGATATTCTCGCAAGCAGGTCTTGAATGTCGATGAAACTGGCTTGTATTGGAAGCGGTTGCCTAAAAAAACCTACATTTCCAAGGCCGAAAAATCTGCTCCTGGGTATAAAGCATCTAAAGATCGACTTACCCTTCTTCTAGGTGGAAACGCAGAAGGGGATTTTAAATTCAAGCCATTTCTTATTTACCAGTCTGAGAATCCAAGAGCCCTTAAAAATGCGAATAGAAGTGATCTTCCGGTTCACTGGCGTGCTAATAAGAAAGCATGGATGACTGCCACGCTATTTACAGATTGGATTAAAAATTGCGCTGTTCCCGAACTGAAAGATTATTGTTGCTCTCAAAAGATTGATTTTAAAATGCTGTTACTGATGGACAATGCTCCAGGACATCCCATATATTCAGATGATATTTCTGAAAATATAAAAATTGTTTTTATGCCTCCTAACACCACCTCTATCATACAGCCGATGGATCAAGGCGTAATATCCAACTTTAAGTCTTACTATCTACGGCGAACATTTTCTCAACTTATAGAAGCAACTGATAAAGCAGATAAATTAACCATACCGCAGTTTTGGAAGGATTACAATATCAAGATGGCTGTCGAAAATATTGGTTTTGCATGGAAAGAAGTTAAAGTGACTTGTATGAATGGAAGTTGGGGAAATATATGGCCAGAGTACTTGCTTAAAAACAATGTTCCGATTAACGATATACCAACTGTTCGGGAAGAAATTGCTAATCTGGCTAGGGAAAATAATATTGAAGGAATGGGGATTGAGGATATCAACGAACTGTTAAACTTACAGGATGAAGAGCTCACAAACGAAATGTTATTAACTTTTGGTACTGAACATACGTTGGATGATGAAAGTGATCCGACCGTTATCCAAACAGAACCAAAAAAGCTAACAACTGCGCAAATCGCAAAAGGGATGGAACTGGTAGAACAGGCGATTGAAATTTTTTGCAACAATGATCCCGATGAAAATCGTAGTGCCAAGGCAAGTCAATCTCTTTCCGACGCCATACAATGCTACAAAAACGTTTACATGGAGAAAAAAGCAATTTTTATACAACAAACTTTGGACGCATTTTTATGCAAAAATGTAACTCAGCCCGAAGAAATTATGGACGACTAAGGTTTTAATTTCATCGCATTTCTTTTTTAAATTGCTGTTTTGCTTTAAAAATGTGAGTTTGTTTTTATATATATATACATATATATAGATTAAAATAAATGTTTTGTATGCTATGTAAATGCCTTCTTAAAAAGTTGCATTTTTTTTAACTCAGGAACAAATTAAAAATATTTTGCAGTAAGTATATGGGGAAATGTGTTTCGATTTGCGTCTACTTGATTCGTTCAGTACACAAATCAAGAAACAATTAATACAAAGGGATTGAACTTTGCAAGAGTAATGCCTTTAGTGTGTGCCACCTTATGACCGAAAATTTTTCAAATCCAATAAAAAGTGCATAACGCCCTAAGTACCGAATATTTAGACTTCGGTACCTGTAGTTCACTGTTGATCGAAAACACAAAGGGATTGAACTTTGCAAGAGTAATGCCTTTAGTGTGTGCCACCTTATGACCGAAAATTTTTCAAATCTAATAAAAAGTGCATAACGCCCTAAGTACCGAATATTTAGACTTCGGTACCTGTAGTTCACTGTTGATCGAAAATGTTGGTCAATGTGTGATATACTATTGGGGTACTCACAACGTAAAGCATCGTAAAATCTTAAAATCATAAATTCTTATACTGGTTTAAAAAATTTGTTGTTGGATATACTCAAATAAGTTTACGCAAATACAACTCTGAACGCTATACTTTTGGTTCGTTGTAACTTATAACTTTATGAGACTATCTGAAACCCCTATATATGTATATAAGTGAAATTAAGGGATAATCATTTTTTTATTCTGTATGTCAAAAATGGGTTGAATGGGACCAATACTTCCCTTAGCCTCCATATACTTAATATAAAGATTTTCGAACATTCCAGGAGACTTAATACCGCATTTATCGGCCAATATTTGAGTTATCCCAATGGAAATAAGACAGCGTGTTTTACTCATAACTGTGTATCTTTGTGTCTTAAATAGATATATTTGAGCGAAAACTTCGTCTAACCCCTACATATTTAATATCAGGATTTTCGAAAATTCGGCTGACTTTACTCCATATGATTGTATTTACACCTTTAATGTTTTTCCCTGGCTTTGACTCTTGCAAGTTACAAGAGTATAAAATGTTCGGTGGCACCCGAACCCAGCGCTTTCTTACTTGTTATTATGTACATTTGCATTCATATGTGCATATTACATATAAACAATGAATAATAACATTTAGTTTTCGAAAAGATAATGTAAGCATTCCTTTGAGACCGAGAGCTGTTGCCACCATGAAAGTAAATTTCAAAATAAAAGAGAATACCAAATAGCGCAGAAAAATATAGACCGCGCCACCTTAAATTCAAAGTTTTGGAAAATTTAGTGAAGCTGTAATTTAAATGGAGATTTCTTTCCACCGCTCTGTAGCTTTCAATAATTAGTTGTACGCTTCCATACGGTACTCCGGCAGTTCAAATTATCTTTAAATACCAATTAGGGGTCTATTAAAAAAGTTTATGTTTTAGGCGATGTGGTGCATCGAAACTTGACATCGAATGTATCGCTTTTACCAAAATTAATAAAAAAATAATTTAAAAACATTCAAACTGCACATTAATGTACATTTGTTTATTTACATATGTTTACGAAATATACTTCAAGTTTTGAAAAATTGTCATTACAAAAAAACTTTGCTATATACATTTGAAATTTGACATTTTTGTAAGAATTAAAAAAATATAATACTGAATATATTTACAAAAATATTTTTTACAAAATACAATCTTCTTTTCCTATGCTTTGCAAGGATAGAATTTTATTCATAAATTTAAGTTGTATACTAGATTTATTTGTTTTCTTATACCATGTTCAGACCGAAAATTTGAAAGGATTAGATTACATTTAAGCCCTTCACTAATCAGCCCGTTCTCACTGCCGTTGAAAAGATGAAAAACAGCAGTTTTTGCCATTCAAGAATTCCCATCGCTCAATATTTATCAAGAGAAAACATTGTCATACAGTATTTTGAAATAAAAGTCGTATTCTTTTAAATATTTTCCATAAAATGGACGCATTTTTTCATTTGGGAAGTCGATTTTCAGGTGAAATTAGATTCATTGCTGTAAAAAAATGGTTGGCTTACATTTCTTTCCCTTTGTAGTGTCTAAATCAGCTGTGATAATGTAATAGATTTCCAATGCTGACAAGTAGATGGCGAAAATCAGAGTCGCACAGAGAGATTTAGCGTGGATTAGAATGATTTGAAATTCCGATAAAGTGATTTCGAACTGTCATTTTTGTATGGCGACATCTTGATAAATTTATAAGACTAGTGGGATAAATCACTCAACAGGCGAAATCGTGTGATCAAGTGTCGGTCTGAACATAGTATTACTCTCTGACTAGATTTTAATAAATGTTCGGACGGAACAGATCTAGCAACAATTGTTAAGCTTAGTATCCACCTCTAAAGAAATGTAAAAACTTCATATAAAAAAAACGCTTAAGAAACGGTCAAGAAACTTTCGGGCGATAAATTTACTTGTGCTAGTATGCAGCTCTAAAGAAATCTAGTACTAATTTTTAATACTTTTTTTCAATAAAATGCGAATATGGCAAACCTGGTTTTGCGGAGAAACATCAAATCAACAATTGTTTCTTGAAGGAAATTCAAAGTAATCGTTAAATTCATCCTAAATTAGTTAAAATCATTATTATGAAGTATCGTTCATTTTGAAATGTTGTATAAAACTTACCAATCATCAACAGCATTCCTTAAATCGCAATCAAAATATTTATGTTACTACACACATACATAGATACATATTACACACAAAGTTTATTTTCTTTGTTTATGTTCTAATGTGGATCATTCACAATGCGTAACCAGCTGTCAAATTTACTTGAAGAAATAATGTGTTTTTTTTTCTTGAGCAATTACTTAAGAGGTGGATATGGACCTTTAAGTATTTCCATCTAGCTTTCCAACCGGAGTGTGCAAACTATGGCGGGGAATGTTTAGTTTAATATCTCATTTTGAAGAGGGTTTGCACAAAGGGGGAGGGGGCTGGGGGCTTGCTACCCCCCTCATTTGAAAGGTAATGAATGGAGCTTTTGAATAATAGCACCCTTCCCCCCCTAGGACCACGGAGGGCTCTAGGGCAGCCTCCTGAAAATGGTGTAAAATCGCAGTTTTTCCATACAATTTTCACTAATTATTATAAAATGTATGTATTTTTACGCATAGAGTGACTCTATGTTTATTATTTTTATTATTTCAATGAATTAAAGTGGAAATCCACTTTATTTAAATAATAAAAACACTGAAAATTAAAAATTGTATATGTATCGGTAATACCAAGATAACCCAACCAACCATTTATACAAGACCCTGAAAAGTGAGCAATATATTACGTCCATATAACGAAAATTTTGAATAAAAAATCGCGCGATTTTCAATATAATATATTACATTGAAACAAGCGCCGCAGGCGAAAATTATTAAATTTTCATTATATTTTCAGTATAATATATTACATTGAAACAAGCGCTGCAGGCGAAAATTTGGAATAAAAAATCGCGCGATTTTTTATTCCAAATTTTCGTTATATGGACGTATTTTGTTAATACTTTCAACCTTCGATCCGAAACGAGTCCTATGTAAAGTAACCCAAATGTATATAAGACCTACCATTTTGATTCGTTGGGTTATTACTGTCTTCCTTTTGTGCTTATTTTCTTCGTCGTTTGACAGTTCATATTCAGTAATTTTGCTTACATTTCAAGGAACAGTATAACACGTAATTGAAAGCTGTTTTATTTATTAAATTGTACATAAAATTGCAACTTAAAATTCATAATTTATCATTAATTCAATTAAATATATTTCAAAGAATGTGTGTGTGTTAAATTGGTTAAATTTTTTGCAAGCGGTGCAACAAAAACCTCAAAAGAAGAGAGCCATTATTCGAGCAAATGTGAAAATGTGCGTTTTTTGCTTACTTATATCCAAAAAAACAAATTAACATTTAACAATAAATTTACATTTAAACCAAAGTTTAATTCATTGGCTATCCGTGCTATATAAATTTAAAAAAATCCGTGCACGCATTTAAGAGGAATAAGCAATGAAAATGAGATACTAAAGAAAACCCAACCCATTTAAACTTAAATTAGGTAAGAATTTCGGAATTCGATATAGGGTATACCTACCATATGTAGGTTTTGAGACAAGTTTAGGGCGTCAATATACAAGTATTTACAGACACATAAATGGGTATATCGAATTCCGAGGTGAACTTACTATAATGACTGGACTAAAATACTAAAGGAGTTCAGGGCACGATTCCGATTACTTTGGCGGAGGGGCGAAAAAAACGAATTTCCTTGCGCTATGTGCGGATATGGAAGCTTCTCCAGAGGAGGAATATGGAAAAAATTTATAAAAATAACTTATACTTTTTAAAATATTTCCGATTAAAAACTCAAAAATTTGCACTAAAAACACATGGTATTTCTCTGTGTTTCACTAAATTTTTCACTTAGTATATTTAAATATACGCTCTAAACGTTGAAATAAGTTCACATTTCACTTTTATTTTGTTATATTTTACCTAAATATATTTATTTCAAAATCACTTAGCACACTCTTCGTTGCAAAGGTTATGGAAGACATACACGCAACAATTAGTTGGTTGATTGAGTTGGGCTAGAAATTGCCCTTGTCGCTACATACGACACAACTTTTAACACAATTTTGAGGCCAACTTCATTTTGAATATTCACTTCGTTGCTTAACGTTTAACTGGTGACAAGCGGTCTCACAGGCCGAGCGGAGTCAGTGAAACATCATTTCACCCCCTTCCCTCGCTTCCTTTGTTTCAACGACTCAGTAGCTCAGTAGCTTCAGCTCAGTAGCACGCCGTACAGTAGGACAGTTGCTTCGTATTGCCTCATATCGGTAAATTATATCGACATAAACTTCGGCATGGGCCTCTCAGACCTTACGTCACCACTTGTGTAACTTTTTAATATAATTTTGCTTTATTATTTTTTTCGTATTTTTACAGTTTTTACTAACAATGAGTGATTCTGCACCTCCAAAAAAGAAGCGTAAGGAGTTAGGAGTTAAAAATGTAGTGTCGAGCAGTGTGATTGAAGTTTATTTGGCTCAAGAAGATTCATGTGGATCAGAAGCTGAAAATGTTCCCGAAAACTTCATCCTAGAGCAAAGTGATCACGACTCGCATAGTGAACAAAGTGCTTCTGAAGATGAAAAACTAATTCAAGGGAATCAGCAGTCAGAAGGTGACAGTGATGATGAACCGTTATCAAGATTTGTTAGATGTTTCTTTGGCAAAAATCATTCCAAGTGGGCAAAAAATTCGCCAAACAGATTTGTGCGAATAAGCCAGCACAACATTATAGCTCGTGTGCCGGAATCGAGGTTGAATGTTCATGACGAAAGAGACCCCTATTCACTGTGGAAGAAAATAATGAGTCCGGATATCTTAGAAGAAATATTGAAGTGAACAAATGAGAAAATTCGTGAACTCAAATTGAAGCACAGCAGAGAAAGTCGTCCTGAACTACAAGATTTAGACATGGTCGAATTGTATGCATTCCTTGGTCTTCTTATGTATACAGCTGTGTTCAAATCAAACCACGAAAATTGTGAGTACTTATTTGCAACGGATGGAACAGGAAGAGACATTTTTAGATCTGTTATGTCACAAAAAAGGTTTCTAAATATTTTGTTATGCTTGCGGTTTGATAATGGGACAGATAGAGAAGAAAGAAAACAGAATGATAAGCTAGCTGCGATTTCCAACATATTTGGAATATTTGTGAATAACTGCCAAGCCCTATACAACATTGGAGAGTGTGCAACAATCGATGAAATGTTGATAGCTTTCAGAGGTCGTTCTTATTTTGTTTTGTATATGCCAAATAAACCATCCAAGTACGGTTTGAAGATGATGTGTATGTGCGATGCCAAGACTAATTATTTTTATAATGGATATATCTACTGTGGTAAGGGATCTGATGGTGAAACTTTGACAAACGAAGAAAAGAAGTTTTTGGTTCCCTTACAAGCAGTGATTCGTTTGACGAAACCTATACACGGTAGTAACCGCAATGTCACATTCGACAATTGGTTTACATCGATTGAATTGGTAAATGCTCTAAAAACACGAGGTCTGACATGTGTGGGTACTCTAACAAAAATAATAGAGAAATTCCCAAAGAGTTCTTGCCATCCAAATCAAGAGATGTGGGGTCTACACTCTATGGATTTACCAATCAAATGACTTTGATCTCTCACGTTTCAAAGCTAAATAAAGCTGTGTGTTTAGTATCTTCAATGCATCATAGTGAGTGTTTTGATGAAAATACAGGCAAACCTGAAATTATTGCCTATTACAATTCAACAAAAGGAGGCGTTGATGAGGTAGATAAAAAATGCTCCATATACACCTGCAGTCGCCGATCGCGAAGGTGGCCTATGGTGATCTTTTATCGAATGTTGGACATAACTACGGTGAACGCACATGTTTTATATCAAGCTGATGGTGCCAATACTATTAATCGTGGACATTTCATAAAAATATTGGCCAGAAACGCGGTATTAACACACATGCAGCGCAGAGTTTATAATACCCACATTCCACGCGATATACGCCTCAACTTAGCGCGTATTTTGGGTTCTGATTTGCCACCAGAACCACAAAACTCCGAGGTAATACCAAAATCACGGAAAACCTGTACCAGTTGTCCTCCTAAGTTAAATCGCAAGTCTAATTACTAATGCCATTCATGTAAAAAAAAATGTATGCTTGCAGTGCGCTAAATAATTATGCCCTGACTGCCAATAAAAATTACCATAGATTGACCATTGACAGTTTTTTAAATTATATTTGTGAATTCATATTTCATTTTTTTTTTTGTTAATAAATATACCTTAGCTATAATAATAAATAGTATTTTTGTCATTATTTGTTGATTTCATTTTTTTTGTGCGTGATTATTGATCTTATCTCTGGATTTTTGATTTTAGTTCCTACATAAGCTTAGTACGCAGCTCTCAAGAAACGTAAAAACTTCATATAAAAAAACGCTTAAGAAACGGTCAAGAAGCTTTCCTGCGATAAATTTACTTCTGCTAGTACGCAGCTCTCAAGAAATCTAGTACTAATTTTTAATACTTTTTTTCAGTAAAATGTGAATATTGCAAACCTGGTTTTGAGAAGAAACATCAAATCAACAATTGTTTCTTGAAGGAAAATCGAAGTAATCGTCAAATTCATCCTAAATTAGTTGAAATCATTATTATGAAGTATATTCCATTTTGAAATGTTGTATAAAACCTACCAATCATCAGCAACATTTCTTAAATCTCAATGAAAATATTTATGTTACCATACACATACACACATACATATTACGCACAAAGTTTGTTTTCTTTGTTTATTCTCTCTTGCTCTTCTAATGTAGATCATTCACAATGCGTTACCAGCTGTCAAATTACTTGAGAAATAATGTATTTTTTTTCTTGAGCAATTACTTGCGAGCTGCATACCAACCTATAGATTGTATTAGAAAGTTAATAATTAAAAATAACATTTAGAGTCTATTAAGTAGTTTTATTTTATCCTTTTATATATTCATTTAATGGTTTGAAAGACTGCAGTAAGCTATCGTATATAGTTTCGATGCTATAGACCATATAAAGCAGCGGCCTCTTAGCCGCTCGTCACCAGTTAAGTTACACAAAAACCGTGTCACTAGTTAAAGGTTAAACATGAGTTCGGAAGTTGTTGCTTTACTTATTATATATGACGCGCTCTCTTCGACAGCCGAAATAAAATGGCGAAATCGTTTCAAATCGCACGACCAACCCAAACACAATCCAACTAACACAACCAACTTGACAAAATATCAAAAAATTTTGATTTTCATCCAATCAGTTGTACAATTCGATGAAATTGGTACAATAATTGGTGCTTGTATGCCTTCCATTAGATTGTTTACAATTATGAGGAAAACGAGCGTCGCCACATCTTAAACACCAAATATGTAGGATTCTTAACGATATTTCTTTGATTGTTTGTTTCGCGTTATTCTTTTTTCTATATTACCTATAATAAAAATTACTTTCCAACATTTTTCAAGTTATAATTGAGTTGTGGACACTTTTTTCATATACATATGTATATGTGTAATATTTGATTTATATTTAATAAACATAAATAAGTAAACATCTATCATTATTTAAGTCGCCAAGCACGATTTTGACATCGTGGCGGGGGCAGCTCTCATAAGCGCGTTCCATGCGCTCATAGAAGGCATCTTTGGTCACATCGTCCTTCTCTTCCGTCGGGGCGTGGGCGCAAATCAGCGATATGGTGAAGAACCTCGCTTTGATGCGGATTGTGGCTAGACGTTCATTCACCGGAGTGAATGATAGTACTCGGTGACGGAGTCTCTCTCCCATCACGAATCCTACACCAAACTTGCGCTCCTTTATATAGCCACAGTAGTAAATGTCACAAGGACCTACTCGTCTCTGTCCTTGTCCCGTCCATCGCATTTCTTGGACGGCGGTGATGCCAGCCTTTGTTTTTACGAGGACATCAACCAGCTGGGCAGCGGCACCTTCCCAATTAAGGGACCGGACATTCCATCTGCATGCCCTCAATTCGTAGTGCTTATTTCGTTTGCAATGGCCGTCATCAAAAGAAGGGCTCTTATCCGAGGATGTTGTTGGTTTTTCATTGGAGTGGTTTTTTTACATGGCGGGTCCCAAACCCAGCGCACAACCCTATGCAGGGGATGTTTCGCCTTCTCACTTTAGCTCGCCTTCAAACGGATGTTCTTTGGCTACCCAGAGGATACTTGGTCAAAGATCGGAAGTAGTGAGCTGCTTGAGCCATGTGTAAAAGAATCGTTTCTGGCCACTTCCAAGTGAATGGCGATCAGAGAACTTGACTCCATCCTCATATTACCGAAATGAAAATGCCGTCAGCATATGTACAAATGGGATATGTTGCCTCTTCGAAATTTGCATAGAAATGAAAACTGCGCTGTCAAACTGCTGAAGTGACAGCTTTTAGCTTACAATATATGGAATACTAATTAGTTTGGCAATGTGGAGTCTCCACAGGCAATAGGCACGGCAATACAGTTAGTATGCTATAAATCTCATCCTGTCGAGATGCCCCGTTATTTAGCAAACAATTGCTTAACATAACGAATCATTTGGGCAAAGGCGTAGGGTAGGTAGGTTCTAGCTGATGTAGCGCATGCTTTGAGCTCTTGAAAATTTAATTTTATCACATTGCGAAATGACGTCGGTTAGGTAGCTGATATAGCGCACGTTTTGAGCTCTTGAACTCCTTCAATCTTTTATGTGGAAAACAAAAAAAGGATAAAGATCCCTTTGCTTACAAATATATTTCAGGGAAAAACGAAATAATAACAAAGGATAAAGATCCTTTTTTTACAAATGTACTTCTGGGAAAAATAAGAATTCATATTTTTGGACTACTATGTCATAATTGTGGCATACATTTTATATACCAATTAAAATAATAAATTTAAAATGAGCAATGTTATTTTGATTTTTGCTAGTATAAGTTCATTAAATTTAAGATTTCGTTTATTCCCAACCCAATTTGCATAATTTTTCTGCAAATTAACAATATTAAACTAAATATTAATTTTTTGAAAAAATTTTATTTGGAAAATTTACTTTATTTTTATAATATAACACAACCGTCTTAATACTCGATCTTCTAAATTTCATATTACCGAAATGAAAATGCCGTCGGCATATGTGCAAATGGGATATGTTGCCTTTTCGAAATTTTCATAGAAATGAAAACTGCGCTGTAAAACTGCTGAAATGACAGCTTATAGCTTATCATATATGGCATACTAATTATTTCGCCATATATTGTAAGCTATAAGCAATGTGGAGTCTCCACAGGCAATAGGCACGGCAATACAGTTAGTATAGCATAAATTTTATCCTGTCGAGATGCCCCGTAAGTAAAAAAATCCATTGATGTATCGAATATCACATAAAAAATCGTGGATATCGGCCGTCACTAATGCCGACTACAAATTACTGATTTAACTAAATCTCGGCTATTGTTCTTATAGTAGTTAAATTAAAAAGGACCAAAGAAGAAACTTTTAAGGTATAAGTGTTAGTGTAATCCTTCTTATGAAAGCAAATACTGAAATTGAAGCCAACGATGTGTATATTCATAGGAATATGATGCGTTCATAAGTTGTTCACATCTGAAATGTGTATGTATGTATATACTTTAATGCATTCCAATCTAAACTTTTTAGTTGCTTAGAGCATTCATGTATTATTCCATATAAGTACTGAAATTTGTACCAAATAAAATGAAAATAGTATTTAAAGTAATTATTAATCACTCCTAATAAATATTTTGCTGATGAGATTAATTTTTGTTTTGAAATTTTAATTAAATTAGGGTTTATTTGATATTTTCGTGTCGGCTTTAGTATACCGTCCCACGATTTCAGGGTTAAAAGTGTTATGGTTGGATAGGGCTGATGCTCCAGATTAAGGGGAAGAATATAGTATACCGTCCCAGGATTTCAAGGATAAAAAGGATATGGTCGGATAGAGGAGATTATCCTGATCAAGGATCGATATGGTTACAGCCGCAGGAAGCTTATAGTTTAAGAGATATTCGCGTTTAAAATTTAAAATTTGCAATATTATAATAACATTTTTTCTATATTTCAAATTAATTTTGCACTTATATGAATTTTTCAATTTTATATACATTAACACATCACTAATTCGGTTGTACACATTTATTTTATATCATATATTGCAAAAATAGCTTTTATTATACATTTAAATTATTGTTTAATTATGACTTTTTAATAACAAATTAATTTCAAACTGTCAAATGAAAAGTGTTACCTTATCGACATCATTGAAATGCCTTTTTTCCCAAAAATTCCTCTATACATTCATGTGGATATGTTTTTTATTTAATTAAATAAACAAATAAGAAATATTATATAGTAATATTATATAATAATATTATGGGAAGAATTTAGTATACCATCCCAGGATTTCGGGAATAAAATGGGTATGGTCGGATAGAGGAGATTCTCCAGATCACGAATATATATGGTTATAGTCGCAGGAAGCTTATAGTTTTCGAGTTATTCGCGTTTTAAGTTGAAAATTTGCAATATTTTAATTACAAATTTTCGATATATAAAATTAATTTTGCACTTATATTTTTCACTTTTATATACACTAATACATCACTCATTCATTTGCACACATTTATTTTATATAATATAGTGCAAAAATAGCTTTTTATAGGCATTTAAATTATTGTTGAATTTGATTATTTAAGAATAACAAATGAATTACAAACTGTCATATAATCAGTGTTACCTTATCAACATCATTTGTAAAATAACTAAATGAAATAAAGGGAACAGATTACAAAAAAATAACCCTAGTCGGTTCAACACCGGGGTGTATCAAATTTTTTTCGCGTAGAACTCCTTTGTACGTGTAAAATAACTAAAAGAAATTAAGTAAACAAATTATACCCCAAATAAGAGAAAGGAAAACAAAATATAAAGAAATTATTTAAATTTAATAAAACAAACGTGTATTAAGGCTTGTATATAAATTTTATTGCCTCTAATAATTTGACGAAAGGATCTTCGTGTCTGTTGGCCACATATTTCCGCCCAACATACTCAAAAATTAGGTCGGCGAAGTTTTCGGGATTGTTGTGGTTGTCCCTCGCAAAAAACCTTTTAATCACACGCCACTGGGACTCTACGCTGCGTATGCGTTCAATCTGCAGCCACAAATGGATTGTCCAAATCGCTGTGATTCACTTTTCGGTGTTTATACCCGTGATTCGCCAAACCATAGTACGCCTTCCAGCAATCTGTGCTTATTGTAGTTCCTGGCGCAACATGCTTCTTAATCAGGGGTATGAGCACCTCCGCAGACCTAACATTATCTGGGCATACCTCCAGCCGCAGGTCGTCGCTCCCATCCTCAATCATCCCCAACACCCAGTGACCTTCCACACTCCTGCCTAAAATGAGAAAAACATATAAGTAAGTACCTAATATTGTATATTTTTAACTTTACCTTTATTAAATTTCCTCTTCCCGAATGCTTTCATCAATTTGGATCTTTTTGCCAGGGCCACCTATTTTACCTACCGCCTCCTGATTTTCCACTTGATATAAAACTACCGCTTCGCGACAGTAATTATACCAGTCACATATGGTAGCGCTAGATAAAATAGATTCCCTGACAATACTGTTTTTCCTTACTACGTCATGTGACCAGTGCGATGCGTAGCAAAACATTAGGTAAAAAACTTGTGGCAATGGCATTCTAACATTTTCCAGCCAGGTGCCCGTGGATCGAGATATTCCGGAACGCATTCGGCAAGATCCTTTTCGGCACCTAAACGTACCGACGGTGCTATTTCCCGTCATGGAGAGCACCATCGGCAGTCTATGCACCCTGCAAGTCCTTCCTCTGGCAATGAGACCCTCCTCTTCGCAAAATAATATGCAGCTCTCCTTTGTTTGAAATGTGTTGAATATTTTTGAAATATTCCACATTCTGTTCACCTCTGACACGCTCAATTTGTTTGATTTGCGTTTATAGTCGCTTCTTGTTTCAGATCTACATATAATTATAACAAAGTATTAGAAACAATGATTTAAATATTCTTTTCAATATTTAATTTATCATACCTGATGAATTATTTTCCTTTTTTTTTCAAAAATATTTCCGTAATTTTAATAAAAATTAATATAATTATATGTCCACACGGCTTAATATTCCAAACACGAAATAATTATAAAAATGCCAAATAAAAGCAACGGTACTTTGCTTTAAAAGTAGCAGTACTTATATCCGTTAGATCGCTTTGATGTTAGAGTGGTTGTTATGCCCTCAATGACATTGCTACTTCTTTGCGTGGGCGGCCTTCGGCCGCGCTTCAAAAAAATAACCCTGGTCGGTCCAACACCGGGTATATACATTTTTTTTCTCCCGTAGAACTCATTTTTACATTGGCAGCCACTTAAATTTTTTATATTTTTTTCATGTTTATCAACGATTATGTTTCCTGTATTTAGGGTATAATATTACTTAATATATATTTTTTTTTATTTTAGTTTGTAAGTATTTTACTATAGTAACACTGATTATTTGACACATTTATTTTTACAAATGATGTCGATAAGTAACACTGATTATATGACAGTTTGTAATTCATTTGTTATTCTCAAATAATCAAATTCAAAAATAATTTAAATGTTTACTAAAAGCTATTTTTGCACTATATTATATAAAATAAATGTGTGTAAATGAATAAGTGATGTGTTAGTGTATATAAAAGTGAAAAATATAAGTGCAAAATTAATTTTATATATCGAAAATATGTAATTAAAATATTTATTTATTTTATTACAAATTTTCAACTTAAAACGCGAATAACTCGAAAACTATAAGCTTCCTGCGACTATAACCATATATATTCGTGATCTGGAGAATCTCCTCTATCCGACCATACCCATTTTATTCCCGAAATCCTGGGATGGTATACTAAAGCCGACCCAATATTATATATGTTGTCACCTAGTATACAAAAAAAACGTATTATCAAAAATAAATGGAAAGCGCTGACAGATATAATAACCAAAATTTAACCATTTTATAACGAAAACTCAAATTTTGTTTCAATATCAGTGCAAAATAACCAAAAAATATAACCACTTTATAATGAAACTCAATATATTTTTTTTATTTTAACGCAGAAATGAGTACTACGCGAAAGTGCTTCAGTCACCCCGGGTATTCGCTCGACCAGGGTTATTTTTTAAAGCGCGGCCAAAGGCCGCCAACGCAGAAAGGAGTACTACGCGAAAGTACTACAGTCATCCCGGGTACTCGCACGACCAGGGTTATTTTTTTAAAGCGCGGCCGAAGGTTGCCAACGCAGAAAGGAGTTCTATGCGAAAGTACTTCAGTCACCCCGGGTATTCGCTCGACCAGGGTTATTTTTTTAAAGCGCGGCCGAAGGCCGCCAACGCAGAAAGGAGTACTACGCAAAAGTACTTCAGTCACATAAACCCCAAATGCAACTCTGCAAAAAGCATAGATATGGCAACCCAAAAACTGGATAAGTAGTCAGCTTGACGAACCGCCATTTTTCCTTCTTCTTGGCGCATCATGCCGACTGCTAGCACGCTTCATAATTTTCGCTCTCCATTTCATTTTCAATCATCAACTTTGTATCAGTATTTTATATTTTAATAAATCTAAAATTATTGTGGACATCCCACATATTGTTGACTCCGACGTGATCGAAAAATGACGGAAAAAGAAACGGTAAACCAGGTAATGCAAAATTTGCAGCATCGGGGCCAATTGGCAGAGGACATCCAAACCCGCAACGTGGAAGTGGCCAAAGTTTCCATCAGGATCCCACCATTCTGGCACGCAAAGCCGGATGGCGCAGGTCGAGTCGCAATTCATTGCGGCAGGTATAACGAGCGACAAAACAAAATACCACACCGTCGTGGCCGCGATCGAAAGCAACGTGCTAGCCCAAACAAGCGACATAATTCTTAATCCACCGAACAGTGACCTGTATACCACGCTAAAAAATCGTATAATAACACAATTCGCGGATTCGCAATTCACAATTCGAATTTCCATTAACAACGAACCGCTCGACAAAGTTGCCCTGCTCGCGGACAAATTAGTGAGGTTAGCGACACCCCACACGTACACGTAGTCGAAACTCCAAACACAGCAACAGCCAATCTATCCAGCATCGAGCAGCAGCTAGCCGAAATCACGAAAGAGATAGCCTCAATAAAGGCGAACATAAATCGTAGGCCTAGAAGTCGCAGCAGAAGCCGCCGTTTGATGAGATCAAAATTGTTTTGTTTGGTGGTATAGGCTCCAGGCAGTGTGTTCGTTGTCTCCCAAACACAGAATACCACCAAGGTACACCACAAAGACAGTAAAGTATGTTGAGCTAAACACTATGGTGTGGGCTTGTTTCTCGTATGCTGGCGATGGTCCAATCTCTTTGATCACTGGCATTATTGACCAAGCAGTGTGCATTAATACATTGAAAGATGTAATGCTACCGTATGCTAGTTGGAAAATGTCCTTAAAATGGACATTTCAGCAGGATAATGATCCTAAACATACGAGCAAACTAGCTAATCAGTGGTTTGCATCTGAAAACATCTACGTGATACCATACAATCTCCGGACCTACACCCAATCGAAAACTTATGGGGCGATGTCAAGAGATGCGTAGCAACAGCAAAACCATTAGAAGCACAGAGATTTGGCAAGGTTTTAAGGAGGTATGGGCTCAAGTCTCTGTGAAGCGTTGTAGGGAGCTTATTGATTCCATCCTACGTCGATGCCTAGCCGTTATAAACAATAACGGATTTACAACAAAATTTTAGACCTTAGGAAACATATTAAATATGAAATATTTACTGTTTCTTTCATATTCTTAGATTTTTCGCCTACTATTTTCTTGAACAGCATAATTTTTCAATTTTATTTTAATTTAATAACTGTATGTAAACTAAAAAAATTATTTCGTAGATAAAACCGTAAATATATCATACATTAATTAAAAATTAGGTTTTTTTTTTATAACTTTTTGATCGAATATTGTTCTTATCATGTGATTTGACTGGTAAACAGTTAGTAGTCACCGGCACTACTATTTTCGTGAAAACAGCTATGTATGTAGAAAAAGTTGTTTTATAGTTAATATAGAAAAGAGAATCACGCGAAAAAGCAAACGAAGAAAAATTGTTAAAAATCCTACATATTTGCTGTTTAAGATGTGGCAAGGCTTGTTTTCCTCATAATTGTAAACAATCTAACTTTTTCAACGATGAGTGTGCTAAGTGATTTTTAAATTAATAAATTAAGGTAAAATATACGAAAATAAAAGTGAAATGTGAACTTATTTCAATGTTTAGAGTGTATATTTAAATATACAGAGTAAAAAACGTGGAAAAATTTAGTGAAACATAGAGAAATACCATGTGTTATTAGTGCAAATTTTTTAACTTTTAATTGTGAATATTTAAAAAAATAAAAGTTATTTTTATATTATTTTTGGATATTTCTGCTCTGGAGAGGCTCCCCTATCCGCACATACCCCATTTATACGGAAATTCGGTTTTTTTTACCCCTCCGCCAAAGTAATCGGAATCGTGCCTGCATTTTTTATACACTTACATTTCACTTCAATATTTCTACATATTTATTTTTTATTAATATTTTAGTTATTTGCTTAAAATAAGCATTTTATATTTTACATAAATATTATTATACGCACAATAACAATAAGTGTTCCGTGTTGTCAAATAATAAGTATTGCCATATCTACACATTTATCAAACGAATAAAAAATAGGTTTATACGCCAAATACATATATCATCATCCCTATTCTTGCTATATCATGAGTAAAAAGCAAAAAGGAGGAAAAAAAAACCTGACACACCCCGGTGTTGGATCGGCCAGGGTTATATTTTTTTGCCGCGCCGCGCTTCAGTATTATTATTTGTTTTCCTTATTTCTTTTGGTCTTTGGGTAAAATATGAACGTTAGGTAGCACTGATTATTAGTTAGATTGCAACCCTTTCATTATTGTATGAACAAAAGTTGAATGTTTAATAAAAGTTATTTTTGCACTATATATATAAAATAAATGGTTAGAAATGAATTAGTCAAGTGTTTGTGGATATAAAAGCTAAAAATATAACTATAAAATTCATTATAAATGGGAGAAACACGTATTTTAAATAGTTGCATTTTTGAACTTTAAAGGAATTCTATGCGGAAAACTGGCAATGTGTTATTTATTTCTTGCCACTGGGGTATTATTAGTTTTCTTTATTTTTTTTTGGTTTTCTTTTAAAAAATATGTACATAAGGCAACACCGAATATTGGTTAGAATGCAACCCTTTTGTTATTGTAATAGATCAAAAATTAAGTATTTAATAAAAGTATTTGATTTGGAGGACTTCCTCTTTCCGCGCATACCCATTTTTAAATCGGGGGATGTTATTCTAAAACTTATCCCGAAGCATCAGTACGGTTTCGAGAATTTGGAAAATTAATAATATAAAAGTAATTTTCCAAATTATCGAATAACTCGAAAACTACTTGACTGATAGATTTTTTTATATCTGACTGCCTAACTTTCTTCGTTTTCGTCAATGTATTTGTTTTGTTTTTATTTTTGAGAGTTTTTGGTTTGAATGGTTAATCATTAATAATAATAATAATAATAGGAGTAATTCTAAACTAAATACTGTGTTGAAGTTAATGTTTTTGTAATTCACTGCTAACTATAGTTTGCGGCTGGATGTCAATAGAAGGTTCTATTAAAGGGCCCCGCTCCCTAGTTGTATGCGGCCCTTGGGGTTCTGGGAAGACTACATTGCTGAAGAAGCTTTTCAAAGAATTTCCTCAGACTTTTGGTTTTAGGATATCACACACAGCACGTTCTCCAGGCGCCGGAGAGAACATGGTGTTAATTATTATTTCGTTGACAAAGATAAAATGGAGGAAAAAATAGCTAACAATGAATTATACAATGTAAAAGACTTTTAACTAAGTAACGAACGAACGAAACAATAGAAACCACATTTTTTTTAATTAATTATGTAAAGGTAATTGTTGAAGTTGTTTTAGCGGCTGATCCTGACAGTTCTTGGTCCGATAAAAAATTTTAGTCCGGTTACTCGACTGTCATGGGAACGGTCAAGGTAATTGTTCATTATGGTGGTATTCTCATGTAATCACTTCAAAAAATCGATTTTTTTATATTTTGACAGTAAAACCTATTGGAAACATGCTTTGAAAAATTCAGACCGAAATTCATAGTATTTGATAAGTTACAGCTCATAGTCGCCGACGTGTCGTAAGCGACTGTCTACCTGTCTTAAACGTATTTTTCTCGAATCATCATTTTCTGAAACTGTCATGGTCCTAAAACAAAAAGTATTCAACCGATTGCTTTAAAATTTACATATAGTCTTCTACTCATCTGTATATATCGTCCCTACCAGAATTGTTTATTTTCGAAAATATTTTCATATTTTTTTTAAAAGATTTTTAACGAAAAAAACAAAAATTTCCTTACTTTTTTTTGAAGTTCGACTTTTTTTTTAATGAAATTGATTATATTTGGTAGGGTCGATAGCCGCAGAACTACTGAATATAATCCGTTCGTTTTTTTATTTCAGACAACATGAACAGCCGCTATCGCCATGACCAGTGAACTACTTTTTTTTGTTGGGGACTACTTTGATTTAAAAAAAATATAAATTAAAAATGTAAAATAGGAAAAAAAAAAAATTGGGAGGAATTTATTAATTATGCTACTTTTCCATTTGTATCATCTTTCTAGGCGAAGTGATTTACGGAATTATATATTAGAACTATATGCTATTAGACTTCAGAAATAGTTTTAAGAAGTGTTGGTTGATAAACATCTGAGTGAATCCGGTTATTTATAAAAATCCAAATTTTTATAAAGGCCATTTATACCATGTTCAGACGATTTCGGCTGTTGAGTGGTTTATCCCACTAATCTTATAAATTTATCAAGATTTCGCCATACAAAAATGACAGTTCAAAATCACTTCATCGGAGTGATTTGAAACTGATCCACGCTAAATCTCTCTGTGCGACTCTGATTTTCCGCCATCTACTTGGCAGCATTGGAAATCTATTACATTTTCACAGCTGATTTAGACACTACAAAAAGGAAAAAATGTTAGTAACGTAAGTCACTAGTATACTTACGTGGTATAGTATACGTATGAGATCGAAAATAAAACCCACTGATTTTCACACTCGTTATAAAATTTATTTAATTACAAAATTTAGGTATATATGTATATATACTCTATGTGTATATTTTTATTGTTATGTTCTGCGGAACCCACTGCTGCACACGGTTGACGAACTTGGTGATTCACTTCACTCCCGTCACTTGGCGGTTTTAATAAGAAATAAATTTCGGTTAAAAATGAAAAACTAAATGTCACGGACGACTGCTTTGCTTCACGGATGCAAGCGGTAAGAGGCCGATCCCGGTCGGATCAATCCCTTTTGAAGGTTTGGGTGGTGAATAGATGCTGATTACGATCGTGATCGTGTGGTTGTTGTGTTGTAGTGTTGTAGTAATGATCGGTGTTAAGTACTGTGTTTGATGCGTGTGTGTGTATTGGTGTATGCTGTGAAATGTTGTGTGATGAGGTGTTGTGACGTGACGTGATGTGATGTGATGTGACGTGACGGGAGGTGATGCGATGTGAGATGTTGCAGTTCATAGGTCATGTGAACAAATGTAAACAAACAGATTCTTATTAGAGCAATAAATGTAATTTCTGCTGAAAATCGACTTCCCAAATGAAAAAATGCGTTCATTATTTCCATTATATGGAAAATATTTAAAAGAATACGGCTTTTATTACAAAATACTATATGACAATGTTTTCTATTGATAAATATTGAGCGATGTAAATTCTTGAATGGCAAAAACAGCTGTTTTTAATCTTTTCAAGGGCAGTAAGAACACTATTGGGTTATGAAATGCTTAAATGTAATGTAATCTTTTAAATTTTCGGTCTGAACATGGTATTACATTTTAAGAAACCTTAATATCAAAAACATCCTTGCTGAATTCCTTGTTTCTATAGATAAAGAATAGAGGCAGGGTAAAAGGAAAGATTTTAAGATTTATTTTTACGTTATATAATTTTGTATAATGCAATTATGCTCACTTATTCGACCTTTCTGCTTCCATACTCTTTTTTTATTATTTTGCAGATATCGTATGGTACATCCATCCAAATTCCCCATACGCACAATAAACCTCGATTGCGGTTCGCACTGAACAAGAGATATTTTTTACGGTAAAAGTTTTTGATGTTTAACTTTTATTAAAAGGAAGAAACATAGATAAAACCGTTTTAGCAATTGTCGAACCAGGAAGTTTTTGTAGTATGGACAAGAAAATGTCGTCGTCTTCGCAGCCACGTGTATTAAAAAAAAAACATTTTCGTGTAAAGCATCAAAAAGTAAAACTTTTTCGTGCCAACGAACCGATTCTGAGTGTTTTTATGTGGGGCATTA
Source organism: Bactrocera neohumeralis (assembly GCF_024586455.1). Taxonomy (NCBI): domain Eukaryota; kingdom Metazoa; phylum Arthropoda; class Insecta; order Diptera; family Tephritidae; genus Bactrocera; species Bactrocera neohumeralis. Next base: position 8,527,644 of record NW_026089624.1, read on the forward strand.
ATCACACGGTAAACATAAATTAATGTTCTATATAACAGGTGTAAAACTAAAAATGTATTTATTGTTTATAATTTCAGATAAATGAACTAAGTCATGTTAATATTCCTGTGATGCTTTTGCCAGATGACTTTCGTGCATTCTCAAAAATCAAAGTTGATAATCATCTTTTTAATAAGTATGAATATAAACAAATTTGCGAGTAACACAAAATGTACTATTTGAATTTTAGGGAAAATATGCCGTCACATTTCAAAGTCAAAGAATATTGTCCTTTAGTATTTCGGAACTTGCGTGAGCGATTCAGTGTTGATGATGTTGATTATCGCGAGTCATTAACTCGCTCACAGCCATTACGTATTGACTCATCAGGTAAATCCGGAGCGCAGTTTTACCAAAGTTATGACAAATTTTTTATAATAAAGAGCTTGACATCGGAGGAAATCGAACGTATGCATGCATTTTTAAAGCAATATCACCCAGTGAGTATTTTCGCCCATAACTCCAGAACTTTCATCTTTACGTTTGTTTGCAAAATGTTTTGTAGACTATAAGCAAAAATAGTAAGACTTCGTTCATAATTTTAAAATTTTCAATTATTTCTTCAAAACCTATGTCGCCCTCGTGCCAACGTTAAACCGTTGTTTCCGGAATAGCTTTCAATCCGCGTAGCGATTCACGTTTAATGTCTCTAATTGACTCAAATCGGTTTTCCCGGAGCGGATTTTTTGAGATTGCTGAATAGCCAGAAGTCATACGAAGCGGCACAATATTGGTTGAAAATTTGAGGGAAAACTCACACAGATCCAATGCAGTATGTGACAGTGCATTATTGTGGTGCAAAAACCAAGAGTTGTCCACCCTCATATTTTATGCTCTTTCTGTCTTAATACAGAGTATAATATTTTTGTTAATCTAACGGCTGTATATATCACCTAAAACTAAGCGAAATAGATGTAGGGTTATAAGTATATAAAACACGGGTGACTGTCTGTTAGTCCGTCCGTCCGTGCAAGCTGTAACTTAGTATAAAATTGAGATGTCTTGATGGTATGTGGGTACCGTAGTACAAAAACAATTACGAGTTCGTAGATTGACGTAATCGGAAATCCTATAAAGTGCCATAACTAAGTAGTAACTTAAGCTATAGAACTCTAATTTGGCACAGAAGATCGCAGTAGCAAGGGAAATTATTAAAAAGGCCCCGCTTTCTAATAAGTTTAATGCACATATCTTCTAAACCACTTAATCTACAACAACTAAATTTGCCTAGCGCAAATATTATGAGTACAGTGGAAAATGTTGAAAGGGCACTAAATACGCCAAAAATATTAAATTTTACCCCCGAGATGGCGTGGGACGGCTCTATGACATTTTTGTCGCTTATGTGAAAATTGGACCATAAGCGTTGCTTGGCACTTTTTGGTGAAATCACATATCTAGCACGCGACATTTTTCGAAAGTGGGCGAAATCGGACCACAACCACGCCTATATCCCATATACCACAACTTTAAATTTAATTTGATTTTTTCATTTTCAAGTACACAAATCAAACAGGAATTAATATAACGAGATAAAACATTGCACGAGTAATGCCTGTAGGTATCGAATATCGGTATCTATAGTTGACTTTCGCCCGAAAATTCATAAATTCAGATATATTTTCCTAATAATATCTCTGTGTATCAAAAATTGTGTTAGATAGATAGATTGGTTATTAATGAGGTAATACACCGCGACCTAGGGTCTATTGTGCCCTCTCCTATATCACATGTCTTCACAAAGTTCCAGCAGTCTGAATAGTTCCAGGAGTTTGCCGGGCGCTACTGAGGTGACGTGATCCCTGTCAATGTATATGGAACCCAGGGCCTTAAGCCTTCTTCTGCAAATTGCTGCACAATCCAGATTTAGGTGTGCTGGTGTTTCCTGTTCCAGGTCGCAGAACCGGCAGTTAGCGCAGGAGACTTATGCCGATGTTACAATTCCCACGACAGCCGGTTTTACGCACCGGAATTGACTTGGTTTTCATCCGACCAAGAGCTGTTCTTTCGGCGATCTAACCCCGTTTGACCTCTACGGTCCCCAGGAGCCCAACCAGGCAACATAGCTCCCCTTCTGACTTAGCTAATTGGGTCGGCTTCACAGAATTTACTGAGAGCACCTTCAACGCTCTACCTATTCCTTTGGACGTATGCGTTGGCGAACGTCAATTCCACAAGGTGATCGCAGCAGCTACCGCTCGCTTCATCCCGGCTGGAAGAATAGCGGAAATCCGCCCCAACTTCCCAGTCGAAGCAGCCGTTTTAGCTAATGAGCGCGACACCTCACGCCATGCCGATCCCGGGGATCCCCGAATAAGGGATCTCAATTTGGAGATTCGGCGTATGGTAAACCAACATAAGCGGACGAAATGGATGGAGCACCTGAAGTCCTGTAACTTCTCCACCGGTGTGAGTAAGCTTTGGGCTACTGTCAAAGCTTTGTCTAACTCGAAGAGACATGACGACCGAGTTGAAGTTCAATTCAATGGTCATGCCTCTTCGGACCCGAAGAAGTGCGCGAGCTATTTTAGCCGGCAGTTCACACTGCACCCTTCGGTAGACAAAGCTAAACGATGTGTTAACCGACGGCTGCGCAAAATGCCAAACGACGGCACGCCACTTACTTTCACCGATAAGGAGGTTCAGGGTGTCACCAACAGAGCAAAATCATCCAAATCCATTGGCCCTGATGGAATCAACAAGCTAATGCTAAAGCATCTAGGCTCGGCGGGAGTAGGATATCTCACCAAGGTCCTCAATCTGGCGCTGACCACTCTTCAAATACCCGATGTGTGGAAAGTCGGAAGAGTGGTCCCACTGCTGAAACCTGGGAAACCCGCCAACAAAGGGAAATCTCATCGACCGATAACTCTCCTCTCCCCAGTAGTGAAGACACTGAGGCCCTGCTACTCCCGACCTTCACTCACCACCTGAGCCTAGCCAGCCACCAGATAGTTCGTGGCCTCAACCAGAAACCACCCTGCGAAAGAACGATCCTCGTAGCTTTGGACCTGTCAAAAGCTTTTCACATAGTCAATCACACAACGCTACTGCAGGACATCGAAACAGCTACGCTCCCTCCAGGACTAAAGAGGTGGACCATGAACTATCTGAGTGGTCGCCAGTCATCCGTACTATTTCGAGGTAAAACATCTAAACTGAGAAGAATTAAACAGGGGGTTCCGCAGGGTGGTGTCCTCTCCCCACTACTGTTTATTTTCTACATCTCGAAACTCCCGCAACCACCAGAGGGAGTTTCCATAACCACGTACGCTGATGACTGCACGATATTGGCGTCGGGCAATGGAATCGATGGCATGTGTTCGAAGGTAAACAGCTACCTCTCCGACCTTTCTCGTTTCCTCACTGCACGAAATCTCACACTTTCCCCCACCAAATCCACAGCGACCATATTCACAAACTGGACGAAGGAGACGGCGTCAAAATTCCGACTGTCAATAATCCTTAGATTTTAGGTGTAACATTGACAGTCTATGCTTCTCTCCTTATACGACCGCGAGTCGTACAAAGCCGCAACAAAATCTTCAAGTCGCTAGCCGGCAGCACATGGAGAAAAGACAAAGAAACGTTGTTGGCAACATACAAGGAAATCGGCCGGCCGGTCCTTACGCAGCTCCCATGGTTGGATGCAGTGGGCAGATGACACTGCACTCCGGACCACTACAGGATGTCCTTTGATGTCTCCCATTGAACACCTCCACAGTGAGACGCTTATGCTCCCAGTTAAGGAGCATAATGAACTCCTCTCCAAGCAGTTCCTGCTGGGATGCTTTCGCAGAAATCACCCTTGCAGCCATCTGCTTGGAGCGGAACCGCCTCCTAGGAGCATCAAAAGGTCAGTCCTGGATTACGTCGACGACGTCGTACAGTACGCCGACCGGACTTTGGACGCAACTAATTTTCGACAGATACTGACCGCCATTCACAGCGGAGCCATCAACACCTTCACCGACTCCCCTCCCGTAAATGGCGTTCTTGGAGTCAAACCACCACCCATCGCAGACGAAGAGCTCCAGCTGCCGCGAGAAACGCGTGTGAGCCTTGCGCAACTTTGTTCTGGACACTGTAGCAGGTTAAACTCCTACTTATCCAATGTATGTCCTGTATGCGACGAGTCTCCGCATGACACTGACCACTTCTTTGCATGCCCTGCTCCCTACTCCCTGCAACCCTACTCATCTAACACTCTTTTCCCTTTGGTCCGACCCCGTCGAAACAGCACGTTTCTTGGGCCTACCGTTAGATGACATCGACGACAACACAAATGACATTTACCATCCCAACGGGGATTGAATTTCCGTTAAAACAACAACAACGTGCCCATGTTGGACAAGTGCTTCCTGAGCTTACAGTGCCCTGTGTAGATTGCGATGAGGAGGCGGAATTTGTCACGGCGGAGGTTAATTAGTTCTTTGAACCTGGAGAGGTTGTATCGCCTAGAAGCAGCTTGGCATGGCGCATACCTGCTGCCAGTGCTGTTTTCTCTCCGTTATCTCTTCTGTGCGGAGCCGCTCCGTGAAAGTATGGGATCCCACCGCGATGCATGGTCCTGGTCCCATCATCCCTCTGATGTTACGGCAGAAAAACTCTGAAACTTGAAGAGTAATTAATCACATGTTGCTAGCGATTAATAATAAGTTCATTTAATTTATATGAGTTATACTGTGCAATTTGGCATCAGCATTATCCAGGTACACGCTTCCCTATCTGGCATCACCATGATCAGGTGACTCATTTTCGTTTCGGCATTTCTTGTTTGGGTCAGAACATTGTGCAGTATACAAAAACAACTAGAGGCACAATTATCAGGTGATGCGTTTTAGCTTGGCACATCAAAAAAAATATTCAAATGTAACTAAGGAATGTTTAATAAAGGAAATCAAATGTACTCAAATGGTTTAAATTTGATTTGATTTGCAAATTTTTCTTATTTTTTATCTTATCTTGTAGAACCTAATAAGACAAGACAATAAAACGGATTCGATTTTTTGAAACCTGTAAAGCCATGTAACCCCTTAACCGAGTTTTATGAAATTTCGAAAATAATTTTTTTTCACTCTGTTCGAGATAAGAATCAGAGTAGAGCCGGATTTATGACCAACAAAAAATTATATTTTTTAGAATAAACAATTGAATTTTACAAAAAAAATTCAATTTGCCGTAAAAGTTCGAAAATTCTAGAATTAATCAGAAGTTAACTTTAACCTTGAATAACTTTTAAAGGAGTGAGTATATCGAAAAATTGTCCGGACTTATTTTGTAGAGCATAGATAGATAGATAGATAGATTATTGAGGTTCTGCACCGCGACCTAGGGTCTATTGTGCCCTCTCCTGTATCACATGACCTCCCAAAGCCCCAGCAATCTGAAAAATTCCAGTAGTTTGCCGGGCGCTAGTGTGGTGATGTGATCCCTGCTGATAAAGATGGAATTCAGGGCCTTAAGCCTTTTTCCACAGATTGCTGTGCAATCTAGGATAAGGTGTACTGGTGTTTCCTGTTCCAGGTCGCAGAACCGGCAGTTAGCACAGGAGATCATGCCCATGTTGGACAGGTGCTTCCTGAGCTTGCAGTGCCCTGTGTAGACTGCGACGAGGATTCGGAATTTCTCACGGGGGAGGTTAATTAATTCCTTAAACCTGGAGAGGTTATATCCTCCTAGGAGCAGCTTGGCGTGGCGCATACCTGCCGCTGCTGCCGGTGCCGCTCCCCATCCTCTCTCTCCTCCGTGCGGAGCAGCTCCTTAAGAGTGTGGGGTCCTACCGCTACGGACGGCTCTGGTCCCCACATCTTGGATGCTGCCGCCGTGCGGGCCAGCTCGTCTGCCTTCTCGTTTCCTTCTACTCCCTTATGCCCTGGTACCCAAATTAGGTGCACCCGGTTGCACAGGGACAGGCGGTTTAGCCTTCCTATGCATTCTTCTACTAAAAGCGATTTGGTCTCTTCACGATGACTGCCGAGGCTGCCGATGCGTGATGTAGGTTCACCTGGGCCACTTCTATGCCGGTGCTGGAGCCTACAGAATCGGTTCTAAGAGAGACAGGTCCCCGTCTTCGTCCCCTTCATCGACCTGCATCTCCAACCCTTCCAGAAGCTCCTGGGTGGATGGCATCTTTTCTTCTTGCCCGTTGCTCTCGTCTGCATCCGCGGCGGTGGTCGCAGCCTGCCCAGCCGAGATGAGTCCGCTGGGGGATTCGCTATCCTCCCCTGAAACCACAGATGCAGTCGCCTCCTGCTCCTGGGTGAATGACATCTTTCCTTCCTGCCCGTTGCTCTCATCTGCATCCGCGGCGGCGGTCGCAACCTGCCCAGCCGAGATGGGTTCGCTGGGGGATTCGCTGTCCATACCCGAAGCCACAGCTGCAGTCGCCTCATGCGCCGCTGGGCGGGCTACGGGAGGAGCTGGTGCTACGTTCATCCCCGTCTTGGCCTCTTGGCTCGTGGACGCAGCCTTGGGCCTCCATGGCCGCATCATAATCTTGCCGAAGCGGAAATTCAGTTTGAATCCCTTCAGCCTTATAAACTTGTAGGACTCGTCGTCCATCGTGATGTTGAGGTTCCACCCGGAACCCACAACACTGCTTGCTACGACTTTCCACGCCGAGGTACTTAAACCTTCGTTCTGGTTCCTCACCAGACTAAGCACGAAGTCGTAGCTATCCTCTGCACTTCTCGGGAAGAACGCTACCATGCTGTGTGTTCGCGGTATTTCCTCCCCTCTCTTTACACACAGGGCCGGGCCCTTCCAACCCTCGAGCCTTGGCGTGATCTCCTTCAGCCAGGTGGCCGACTTCTCTTCCTGGCAGTCGACCAGCAGCATGCCGCCCTTAAAGAATATGCCGTTAAAGGCACCGGTGAACTTATTGCCGATGGATAGGGCCTTTACCAGGCAGTTCTGCAGGGCTGTAAGTTGCTCAGACTCTAGGGCCTCCGCCGGGTAATTGCGGGGCACCACTGCCATACGGATGCTACTTACAGCCTCCGAGTATTTGCGGCTTTCGGTACTTATAGGCTGCTGGTTGGGGTAGGAGCGCCTACCACTGGCCTCTTGTGGTTTATCTTCCCGTATTCTCTTGGGCTTAGGTGGCACCTGAGGCGTTATTTGGCCACCCTTCCTCTTCTCCGATCGACTAGGTGCCTCCTGGGTCGCCGGCCTTGCTGCGCTCTGTCCCTCCGACGAGGCTGCTTTAGCACGACGACGCCTTCGGTTTCTGCGTTTTGTCGCGGCCGATCCACCGCTGGTACCTGCGTGTCGTACATTGTTAGGAGAGGGGTCTTTCCCACTGCTCCTACCCAGAGCCCGCCTTTCGGCTGACTCCGGGGTCATGCCGTCCTCAAGGAATCTTAGGTACCACTTAAGAGTGGCTCCACTCATTCCCAATCTACGTGGGTCGTCATGACCTCCTGGCTGTCCTGGCTCCGGGGTACATGGAATGTTCCCTCGTTGCCGTCTTCTTTTACGTTCACCCCTTGATTCCACTTTCGTGAAACCACCCTCCTCTCCGCAGTCGATCCTGCTCGAGGGGGTTGCGGGGGTAGCGTTTGCGCGAATTGCGGTTGACGCGTTGCGTTGAGTGCCGCTGCAAGAGGGCACATCGTCGTCGTCGTCACGAGCGTGCTCTTCAAAGAGTGCACGTTCTTCCGGCGACAGGGCGTCCAAGAAGCTAAACTTACGCTTAGCCCCTGGGCCACTCTTGCCTGCGGTACTGTTGCTGCTGCTGTCCTTGTTCACCGTTTTTATTGTCGTTGCTTTGGTCGTTGCCGTTGTTGTTGTTTGTTGTTTTTGTGGTTGTTGTTGTTGTTGTTCTTTCATCTTGTTCGTACGACCGTTCGGCTCGTGTTGTAAGCCTCCCGGTCTAGTCTAAGGAAGGGGAGTCTAAAAGTCCACTGCGCCAGAGCCCCTTGACGCAGTAAGGCCACCGTTACTTCCCAAGGCGGCCCGGTGTTGGGAAGGCTCCGTGCGAATACAGCCGAATTTACCTCCTGGCTGCAAATCATCCAATGGGCACGGGTCGCATAACACCCTGGATTAGGAGGTGGTAGCTCTTGGTCACCGTGCACATGCAGCCTCCGACAGCCACCGGGGGCGATGCTCTGCAGCAACATCTCCGGTAGCTGAGAGATGCTGTACTGTGCTGCGGTTTAAGCCCCTGCACCACGACAAGGTGCCTACCATTCGCAGAGGTTGTAGAGCATTTAATTCCGTACAAGAATATGACTTTTTTTATTCCTTCAAACGAGAAAGTTCCAGAGAAAAAAAATATTCGTAATAAGTTGCAAAATCCCATGTAATTTCAATGGGAAATGTATCGTGTTTGGGGCAAGGTTTATTATGAAAATTAAGGGCTTTTTATGGTCCGATATTTTTTTTAGATGAAAAACTAAAAGTTTAGGGGGCGTCTCGTCAAAAATAATCAATTTGGTAAATAACGGACACACTAAAGTGCAGTGAAGGAGGATTGACCATCAAAGGTTACACCTAAAATCTTAGGGTTATTGACAGTCGGAATTTTCACGCCATCGACTGCAATATTAAGTTCAAGTCTACACTACTTCGTCCAATTCGTAAAAATGGTCGCTGTGCATTTGGTGGGGGAAAGTGTGAGGTTCCGTGCAGTGAGGAAACGAGAAAGGTCGGAGAGGTAGTTGTTTACCTTCGAACAGATGTTAAGTGCTGTGGTGGTTCTGTGCACTTTTCGGAATTCATGCTAGTGGCTGGCTAGGCTCAGGTGGTGAGCGAAAGTCGGCAGTAGCAAGGCCTCAAGTGTCTTCACTACTCAGGAGAGGAGAGTTATCGGACGAAAAGATTCCTCTTTGTTGGCGGGTTTCCCAGGTTTCAGTAGTGGGACCACTCTTCCTACTTTCCACACATCGGGTATTCGAAGAGTGGTCAGCGACAGGTTGAGGACCTTGGTGAGATAACTTACTCCCGTCGAGCCTAGATGCTTTAGCATTAGCATGTTAATTCCATCAGGGCCAATGGATTTAGAGGATTTTGCTTTGTTGATGACACTCTGAACCTCCTCATCGGTGAAAGTAAGTGGCGCACAGTCGTTTGGCATTTCGGCACTTCTTCGGGTCCGAGGAGGCATGACCATTGAATTGAACTTCAACTCGGTCGTCATGTCTCCTCGAGTTAGACAAAGCTTTGACAGTAGCCCAAAGCATACTCACACCTTTGGAGAGGTTGCAGGACTTCAGGTGCTCTATCCATTTCGTCCGCGGATTTCCGCTATTCTTCCAGCCGGAATGAAGCGAGCGGTAGCTGATGCGATTACCTTGCGCAATCGACGTTCGCCAACGGATACGTCCTTAGGAATAGGTAGAGCGTTGAAGGTGCTTTCAGTAAATTCTCTGAAGCCGACCCAGTTAGCTTTATTAAAGCTAATGAAGGTACGGTTGTCCACAGAAACGAAATCAGGAGGTTTCTCGATCGAGATAATTATGCTCAGATGGTCTGATGCGAGAGTTAGCATAAGTCGAGCTATTGCAGGTGCCCATAACTCTGGTGGGGGCTTCGTCATTCATGTCGAATCGTCTATCTGTTCCGCCAGCTCCATCCCCCAGCGATCATTTGACAGGCAGGAAAGCCAAAGATCGTGGTGCGCGTTAAAGTCGCCTAGTACCAAACGGTTTTCACTACGAAGTAGCGCACCTATATTCGTTCAATATCCTGTAGGGCAACATGTAACTGGGGGATGTACATATATATTAAATATTTCGGGTTGCTGCCCCTGCTCCTAATCAGAGACCGATTCTCTGCTGCCTCTGGTGTCATGCCGTCCCGCAGGTATCTCAAGTACCACTTGAGAGTGGCATCACGCATGCCCGCTCTACGTGGGTCGTCACGACCTCTTGTGCTTCCTGCTTCTGGGGTGCGTGGAATGTTCTCTGTCTTCTCCTTTTCCGTTCGCCACTATTTTGAGAGGTTGTGGGGGCGGGGTTCGCACGACTTGCAATGGTCGCGGTGGACGCACTGCGCTGAGTGCCGCTGCAAAAGGGCACTTCGCCGTCGTCGCGCGAGTTAATATTTTAACCTTTAACCACAACCTTATGTTTCAGTAAACATTAAAGAAAAATCATCAAAACAACTTTATCTTAGAACAATAGAAGCGCACTATCAGTACAACAAACAATAACAACCCAAATAGTTATTTACTAGTAAACAACCAGGGGTCGAATGTTTACATCCGTGAACGTATCACTCGTCACGTAAAAGTCTGTATTTAGTATTATGACATACGTGATCGTAACGCTTCTATCGTAATCTGGCATGCTGACAAACGTCAACGAGTATATAATCGTATCCGTTCGTTCGAATCGTCATTCGAACACAAATTACCAATCGTAATAGACAAATTTATGGAAATGTGAGCAAATTTTTTTAAATTTTATGTTTTTTATAATTTTTAGTAATAAAGAACACAAATAAGAAACCAATGAATGGAATATCTCATTAAAAATTAAAAAAAAAAAAAAAAATTATTTATATGAACAAAATTTTTGTATTTTAGTTGACATTAAAAATAAAATTATTTACAAGGTAAAGGACATATACATATTTGAATTAAATATATTAGAGTATACATTATTTGGTCTCTTATCGTTTGGCCGATTGCGGTGAGGCGGTTCGCTACCCGGTGCCCATTTTTTGTGTGTGATAAGATTCGCAATTTTGAGGGTCGTAAATTTTATGCAGATTTTATGTAATGTCTCACAAACGTTAGTAAATCTTCCACTTTTGTGGGGTGATACCTTTTTCTCTTGCCATATCCTAAAATTCTCCACCTTCTTTTTAGATTCAAATGCTTTGTTCAACAATAATCTACAAAGAAAATTTGTTAATGAGGATTCATAATTTGTTTTTTTGTTTTTATACCTACGCTATTGCTACGATCTCTTAGCTATCTCCGCACTATTTTTTTATCCCCATCACTTTCACTTGAGCTCAAACAAAAAAAACAAAGTTGGATATTTAATTAGCTTTTTTTAGTTTATTAGTCAGTACAAGTCAGAAGGGGAGCTATGTTGCCTAATTGAGCTCCTGGGGACCGTGGAGGTCCTCTGTTGGCCACTCGGATTGAGTGGCGGCGCGGCGCGCGAACTATGTGCGGATTGCACAGCCGTAGGGGCTTGTATGGCAGTATTGCGCAGGCAACATGGGGCCACGTAACGCGTGGTCCACTCCCTATGAGTCTTAAGGCCTGAGCAGGTCTTAAGATGGCTCCATCCATTGCATGTATTACACCTTACCGAGGTGGAGTTTGGATGGAGCCGTTTTGCGCATACGCAACAGAAAAATTCCTCCGGGCCCGGGTTGGACTGCTGCAAGGCATTGCTCCAGTGACGACAAACACAAATTAACACTTACCGATCCAAACTGGGTTAGCTCGCCGAAAAAACAGCCCTTGGTCGGATGAAATCCGAGTCAATTCCGGTGCGTAGAACCGGCTGTCTTGGGAATTGTGGTCACTTTATCATTATCGACTGCCGAGTAACAAGTTACCACTTGTAACACTTGTACAGTTTATGTGTAATATATTCAATATTGAAGTACATGTGTATACGGTGAAATATACAAATAAAGGATCAGTCAGAACCAATCTCATTGGCTGACTTAAAGTTATATATTTATTGTATTCCTAACGAGTAAATAAATTAACTCGCGCGTGCTCATCGAAGAGTGCACGTTCTTCCGGAAAAAGAGCGCCCAGGAAGCTGAGCTTGCGTCTAGCCCCTGGGCCGCTCTTACCTGCGGTACTCGTGCTGCTGCAGCTATTTGCTGTTGTTGTCGCTACCATTCGCAAGGGCAAATTGTGTTAATCGAGTAAATACTTCCCTGAGCCCCCATTTACCTAATGTCAAGATTTATGATCTTTCAAAATGATTTTCACTCATCCCTCCGATATATCAACCGTTCCAGTAAGATCTCTGACTGATAATAGTCGATTCTCAAGCACCAATTCCTTTATATTAGTGACGTGTTGATCCTCAGATGGTTGTTCTTGTTGTTGTAACGGTACCTAGCGCCGTTATGAGGGTAAGGATTAGATAAGTTGGCATCGCCGTCTTCCAACGGTAGGCCCAGGAAAGGAAACGTGTTGTTTCGATAGGGTTGGACTAAAGGGAGAGGGGTGTCGGATGTGTGAGGTCAGGAGGGCATGCAAAGAGATGACTAATGAGACTCATTGCTCGGTGGACATATATTTGAAATGTCAGGGTCTATTATGGATAAGTAGAAGTTTAATGGAGGGAGTTATATTTAGAAGTTCACGCATGGGAGGAAAATTCTCTGATAGCTATTCACTTGGGAGTGGCCAGAAAGGATTCTTTTACATATGGCTCAAGCAGCTCATGACTTCCGGTCTTTGGACAAGTGTCCTCTGGGTAGCCTAAGAACATCCGTTTGAAGGCGAAAAATACCCTACCTAAGGTTGTGCGCTGGATTTAAGACCCGCCACGTAAAAAAATAACCCCAATGAAGACTAGAAATCAGCCTCGGATGAGAGACCCCCCCCCCCCTTTTGATGACGACCATGACAAACAAAATTAGCACTGTGAATTGAGGGCATGCACCTGGAATGTCCGGTCCCTTAATTGGGAAGGTGCCGCTGCCCAGCTGGTTGATGTCCTCGTTAGAGTGAAGGCTCCAAGTAGGTCCTTGTCGCATTTACTACAGTGGTCATATATAGGAGCGCAAGTTTGGTGGTGGGAGAGAAACTCCGTCGCCGAGTACTATCATTCACGCTGGCGAATGAATGTCCAGCTAAAGCGAGGTTCTTCAACATATCGCTGATTTGCGCCCACGCCCCGACGGAAGAGAAAGACGATGTGACCAAAAATGGGTTGAGGCTGATCGACTTCGCCGGGGCCCGAAATATGGTTATCTGTAGTACTAGATTCCAGCATAAAGAGACTCATCAAGCCACCTGGCTATCTCCGGATCAAAAAACCACCAACCAGATCGATCATGCTGTGATAGACGGAAGACACATCTCCAGTGGTTTAGATGTGCGTACGCTCCGAGGTCCTAACATCGACTCGGACCACTATCTTGTTGCAGCCAAGATTCGCAACCGCCTCTGTGCAGCAAAAAACGCACGCCAACAAACACAAGAAAGGTTCGACGTCGAGAAGCTGCAATCACAACAGATAGCCGAACGATTCTCTACTCGACTTGCACTCCTGCTCTCTGAGAGCACTCGTCAGCAACTCGGTATAAGGGAACTGTGGGACAGCATTTCAAACTCCTTACGTACAGCTGCAACCGAAACCATTGGTTTTCGGAAAATGCAAAAGAACTGGTAACTGGTACTGCCGTGTTGCAGCGGAGAGAAAACAGGTTGCCTACCTCGCAACGTTACGATCGACCGTATTACGTGCGGAATGGAATAGATACCGAGAGTTGAAGAGGGAAACGAGACGCATTTTCACACAGAAAAAGAATAGAGGCCGAAATGTGTGAGTATGAAGAGCTTGAAAAGTGGCCGACAGGGGTAATGCTCGAAAATTCTAACAAAAAATGCGGCGGCTAACTGAAGGTTTCGAGCCCGGAGCAGAACCCCCAAAGGTGATCTAGTGACCGATAGATAGATAGATAAATTATTGAGGAATGCACCGTGACCTTAGGTCTATTGTGCCCTCTCCTAATTCACAGGGACTCACTAAGCCGTAGTACATTGATGAAGTCCAATAACCTACTGGGTGCTAGTGAGGCGATATGATCCCTATTTGGAAACATGGATCCAAGAGCCTTTAACCTGCGTCTACAGACTGCTGCGCAGTTGGCTAGCAGGTGTTCCGGTGTTTCAGGCTCCCTGTCGCAAAACCGGCAGTTGGCGCAAGCTGATAGACCCATGTTAAATAAATGTCTGTTCAGTTTGCAGTGGCCGGTGTAGGATGCGACCAGTAGCCTGAGTTTATTCTTTGGGAGGTTAATTATTGATTTAAACCTATTCCGGTTGTACCCTCCAATTAGCAACTTAGCATGTCGCATACCATGCGCTCGTTGCCAATTCCTTTCTCTGTTCACTCTTTCTTCCTTACGGAGCAGCTGCTTTACGGTATGGGAGCTGACGCCGGTGATAGCTCGGGCCCTACCATATTGGTTGATGCTGCAGAGCGGGCGAGCTCATCAGCCAGTTCGTTGCCGTCTATTCCTCTATGACCAGGCACCCAAATTACGTGCACCTGGTTTCGTTCAGCTAGGCTATTCAGCCGTTTTCTACACTCCTGCACTAGTAGCGATTTGATCTCGAAGGAGGAGATTGCTTTTTAGTGCCGCTTGACTATCGCTGAGTACGGTTATTTGCTCATTGCGGTAGTTGCGATGGAGTTTTATCTCTATACACCGACTTATGGCAAAGACCTCTGCCTGAAAAATGCTCGGAAAGCCACCCATCGGTATGGAGAGTTTGGTGCGTGGACCCGCGATCCCTGCCCCAATTCCCTCCGACGTTTCCGAGCCGTCGGTGTACCACTTCAACGTACTTTCCCTCAGCGTTAGCTCAAGAGCGGAGTCGTTCCACTCATTCTTATTGCCGAGGGTAACCTTGAACTTCTTCGTGAAGTTAACTGTTTTGGTAATGCTGTCCTTCGGAAGGAGGGCTATTGGAATATTACCACTTATCACCTCCATCCTCTGGGACGAGATTACCTTACCTTTGCCACACCCCTCTGCTGTCATTTGCAGAAGTGAGTGCTTGCCTACTTGACCGATCACCAAATGAAGAGGTGTGAGTTCCATCAGGACCTCCAAAGCTGCCGTAGGGCAAGTACGCATTGCGCCCGTCATGCAGACACAAGCTAGTCGCTGTAGCTTGATAGTTGGGTTCCTACGGAAGCTTGCGACGCTATTGAGGCCCAGGACACCGCCCCATACGTGATTATCGGTCTCACAATCATGGTGTACAACCACCTTACGATCCTTGGCTTACAGCCCCAGGATTTACCCGCCAGCCGATTGCACACCATTAATGCCTTTGTTGCTTTTACCAGCATCTGGTTCACATGCTGCTTCCACCCCAAGGTTGAATCCAGTGTAAGACCAAGATATTTGACCCTGCTAGTCATCTCGACCTCTCTACCACCAAGTGTGAGATTCCTGAGACCCTACCTGCGTCTCGTAAACGGAATTACGGTCGTCTTTAAGGGGTTGATACTTAATTAAACTCCACTACACCACTTCTTTGCCAGGTTTAGACCTCTTTGTATCAGGTCGCAGAGAGTGTCCTCAAATTTACCTCTGGCTATGATTACAATGTCGTCCGCATACCCTTGGCAGTGGATTCCATTGTCCGTTAGCAGTGCTAACAGGTCGTCCACGACTAGGCTCCATAGTAGTGGTGATAGCACACCACTCTGTGGGCAGCCCTTTGTTGTGCCAAGACGAATCCTTGTACCTTCTACTGTGGTCTCAGCGATTCTGGTGCGCAGTACGGCCTCTATCCATCTACGCACCGGTGCTGCCACATTCCTTCTCTCCAGTGCCCTGGCTATACTCCTGTGAGATGTGTTGTCAAAAGCACCTTCGATGTCCAGGAAGGCGCATAGCATCACTTCCCCATTCTCTAGTGAACTCTCTATTTCCGAAGTTAGCTGGTACAGAGCCGTATTGGTCGATCTTCCCGCTCTGTATGCATGCTGAGCAGCATTCAGGGGTGCACTCTTCAGCGTCTTCGATCTTATCTCATATCTATGATCTTTTCCATAGTTTTTAGTAGGAAGGAAGTTAGACTAATTGCCCTGAAAGATTTGGCCAGCGAATAGTCCTTCCTTCCTACTTTGGGTATAAAGATCACCTCAGCCGTCCTCCATGACTCAGGGATATACGCCATTGCGAGGCTCTCCCTCAGCAGCCGAACCAGGCGTGGCAGCAGAATCTGCTCACCCTGTTGTAAAAGCGCTGGGAAGATACCATCCACTCCCGGAGACTTAAACTTCTCGAACGAGGCCAATGCCCACTTGATCGAGTCCGCGGTGGATATTTGTTTCGCGATTGCCCAGTCGGAGCGGGATGGCCTGTGTTCAATTACGGGTAGACATTGGTCTTCCGGAATAGTCTTCGGGAAGAGAGCGCGCAGAACCTCTGTGGCTCTGTCTTCCGCGCTGGTCGTAAAAGTCCCGTCGCTCCTTTTAATTGCCAGCACTGTGTCAATCTTGCCTCTGGCCAGCGCCTTGTGCAGTCGAGCTGCTTCTGGTGTGAAGTTGACATTTTCACAGAATCTCCTAAAGCTAGCTTGTTTAGCAGACCTAATCTCCTTATTATAAAGAGTGAGGTTGCTCCTATACTCTTTCCAGACCCCTGTACGTTTTGCTCCATTCTATAGATTACGTACTTTTTTCCTGAGGTCTGTAAGCTTCCTTGACCACCAGGGACAGTTGCGCCTGTCAATGGGCACTTTTAGGGGGCAACTGTGATTGTAAGCGTTAATAATGGACCCGTTCAGCGCAGATAACCTGCTCTCTATTCCCGGGCCCGTAACGCTACGGAATTGTCAGTCTGCCCCTCCCTACTAAATTCCTCACTCAGCCTCCCCCTGAAGGCGCTCCAGTTTGCCCTCCGAGGGTTGCGTCTAGGGGCAGTTGTCTTATCTCTACCTTCAGCGCGAACCTTAAGATTCTATGGTCTGACAGGGAGGGCTCCGCCGAGACCCTCCAAAGTGAGACCCAACCGCTTGCAGCCTAGTTACTGAAGGTGATGTCAAGCACTTCCCTTCTGCTTATCGTTATGAAGGTGGGTTCGCACCCCACATTCTCTATTGCTAAATTGCTACCTGCTACATATTCCAATAAAGACTCACCCCTCGAGTTGCAGTCCGTACTGCCCCACTCTACGTGGTGGGCGTTTGCGTCGCAGCCGATGATAAGGGGCAGCCTGTATCTCCTGCAGTACTCTACAAGCCTTTCCACCACTACGGGGGGGTGCTGTGGTTGCCTCCCCCGGGAAGTAGGCTGATGCCAGGACGAAGTCCTTGCCTTCATAGTCCCTGGTCTGTACCGCCAGCAGATCCTGCGTCAGGAATTCTGAAATACAGAAGAAATTAATATTGCTCCTGACTACTATACAAGTTCTAGGTCGCTCGCTAGAGTGAACCCAGATTACCTTGTTGTGTTCTGTCTTGAGGCCAGCAGGATGCTCAGTTTTTCCGCTGTGAACCTGCTCGTTATGACAGACGAAGCTGCCGCCGCGTGATGCAGGTTCACCTGGGCGACTTCCATATCGACGGCCACTATAATAGTGGTTCGATGAGGAGCAAGTCCTTATCCCCGCCGTCGTTCGCGCTGCTGTCCATGAAATCTCCTAATTCATCGAGGAGTTCCTGGGTGGAGGGGAGCTCTGCTCCCGGGACAACTGGGGTGTCCGAGGTCGCGGCACGCGTGGCCTGCTCAACCCTGCTTACGCTGGGTTGTTCCGCGCACTCCTCCACCTGCATACTCTCCACCTCCGAGGCCGCCACAGTCGTGCCCTGTTTGGCATTGCCTACGCTAGGCTGAGTGACAGTCTCAGACGCCTCCTTGCTCCCGGTGGACACAAGCTTGTAAGGCCTTATGACCACCGTGCTGTACCTGTAGAACAGGCGGAAGCTCGCTGCACGAATGTACTTATATGAATCGTCGTCCACGTACAGGTGCAGTCTCCATCCTTTGAGTTCACCTTTATCCTCGACTTTGTCACTGACAATACTCCAGGCTGAGATGGTGAGGCCCCGGTTCTGGTTCTTAACCAGACCCAGAGCAAACTGGTAGGGCTTGCCTCCACACCGGGGGTGGAACATCGCCATGCTTTGTATGACCGGTATGTCCTCCGCCCTTTTTGCACAGAGAACGGGACCCGTCCAGCCTTCCAGCTTTGGGGCAAACTCCCGCAGCCAGTCGGCGGACATCTCGTCCATGCAGTCCACCTGCATCATGCCACCTGGAAAATCCACCCCAAGGAAGGACGCCGCGTATTCATCACCCCTGAATACCTTTTCCATGAGGAGGTCCTGGAGCACGGTAAGCTGCTCCGATTCCAGCGCCTCCGCCGGGTAGTTTAGAGGCAGTACAGCCATGCGGATGCCTTTGACAGCATCCGCATATCTGCGCCGCCCCTCCTCCACCCGGGGGGGAGCCGGTGCTGATACTTGGCTTCCGGCTATCTCCGAGTTGCCGCCCCTCATCCCCTTGGAGCGGTGCTGATACCTGGCTTCCGGCTATCTCCGAGTTGCCGCCCCTCATCCTCTTGGAGCGGGGGGCTCCTGCGGCGTTAACTGCCCGCTCTTCCGCCTCGCGATCTGTGCATAGGCAGCTGCACTGGCATGGCCACGGTCACTTGCCCGGCTGCCTTGCGCACGAACGGACGCAGTTGTGGCACGCTCCTTTGTAGTGGAAGCCTTGCTCCCTATACTTCTACCTTTGGTCAAGGCTTCCGCCACCTCGCGGGTCTTCCCGTCCCGGAGGTGCCGCAGGTACCACTTTAGGCTGGCCCCGCTCATGCCCTTCCTGCGAGGGTCATCGCACCCGCCGGGGTTGCCAGCTGCCGGGTGAGGGCGTTGCGGCCTTCGACGCTTGGACGCCGCTGCACGAGGGCATGTCGTCGTCATCCTCCCTGGCATGCTCCTTGAAAGGCGCCCGCTCTTCAGGCGAGAGCGCATTAAGGAAGCTGAACTTCCGCTTAGTTTCTTGACGGTGGGCTTTAATCTTTCCCGCTTGCAGCTGCGCCGTCTCCCTTGTCCTTCTCCTGGTCCGTACTCGTTGTCCGTTGTTGTCGCCTGGTCGAATCGTTGGGAGTTGCTGTTCTGTTTGTGGTTTGTGGTTTTTTTGTTGTTGTCGTTCATCTTTTTCTTACGACCCTCGGCTCAACGAGGTGAGCTGTCGCGTCTACTCAGTTTATGGGGAACTAGGAGGTCCGCCACGCCAGAGCCCTTTGGCGCGGTAAGGCCACAGTTACTCCCCAATTCGGCCCGGTGTTGGGAAGGCTCCGTTCTAATACAGCCGAATTTACCTCCTGGCTGCAAATCATCCAAGAGGGTTGCACTCCTGCTTTCTGAGAGCACTCGTCAACAACTCGGTATAAGGGAACTGTGGGACGGCATTTCAAACTCCTTACGTACAGCTGCTACCGAAACCATTGGTTTTCGGAAAATGCAAAAGAACAGCTGGTACGACGAAGAGTGCTGTGTCGCAGCGGAGAGAAAACAGACTGCCTACCTCGCAACGTTACGATCGAACACAACGCGTGCGGGATGGGATAGATATCGAGAGTTGAAGAGGGAAGCCAGACGCATTTGCAGACAGAAAAAGAAAGAGGCCGAAATGCGTGAGTATGAAGAGGTTGATAAACTGGCCGACAGGGGTAATGCTCGAAAATTGTACGAAAAGATGCGGCGGCTAACTGAAGGTTTCACGACCGGAGCAGACGTTCCATTGCCCGACCATGAAGAAGTTCAAATAGCAATTCACCGTCTGAAGAACAACAAAGCAGTGGGGGCCGATGGATTACCCCCCGAGCTATTAAAACACGGCGGCGAAGAACTAATAGGGAGCATGCATCAGCTTCTTTGCAAAATATGGTCGGGCGAAAGCATGCCCAACGATTGGAATTTAAGTGTGCTCTGCCCAATCCACACAAAGGGACACCCCACAATCTGCGTCAACTACCTTTAAATCGCATATAAGGTTCTATCGAGCGTATTGTGTGAAAAATTAAAGCCCACCGTCAACAAACTGATTGGACCTTATCAGTGCAAAATCAACAACCGACCAGATATTCACCATGCGCCAAATCTTGGAAAAGACCCGTGAAAGGAGAATCGACACACACCACCTCTTCGTCGATTTCAAAGCTGCTTTCGACAGCACGAAAAGGAGCTGCCTTTATGCCGCGATGTCTGAATTTGGTATCCCTGCAAAACTAATACGGCTGTGTAAACTGACTTTGAGCAACACCAAAAGCTCCGTCAGGATCGGGAAGGACCTCTCCGAGCCGTTCGATACCAAACGAGGTTTCAGACAAGGCGACTCCCTATCGTGCGACTTCTTCAACCTGCTTCTGGAGAAAATAGTTCTTCTATAAGAGTGTACAGCTGCTAACGCACGCCGACGATATTGATATCATTGGCCTCAACAGCCGCACCGTTAGTTCTGCTTTTTCCAGAGTGGAAGGGACGACAGCCTCACCCCACGGCGCTCAAAAGCACAGCGGATCAAATCAATGCAATGGTCAGCACCCTGAGAATGCTAGGCATTTTCAGTACCAATTGGCAGTGTGGAATGGACACACTAACCACCTTGGTCGGGTTCGAAGCCCATCTAAAACCTCTGCCGTGCTTTGGGTCCGGCACCCGGTTGCAATGCATCTTCCCTTTCAACTGACAAAGTCAGTTCTTCCCGCATTTGGGTTTTAACCACAATCACCACGATACTCCCCGAGGGGCTAGTTCGCATGCGCAGGTTTGAGTAAACTCCAAGGACTCCTGCTCACCGTGGTAGCAGAATTAAGTCTCAGACCTCGTAGCTGAAGTCACTACCAGTTTAGCTTCCATACCCCTCGGCCTCGGCACTCGGCAGAGATGAGAGAGTTTCACCACAGACAAATTGTAAGCGTGTTTTGCAGCAGGGGACTCGAAAATAACAGAACTGAACATTTTCGGTGTTAAATGAGAAATATAATGCTAATTTCAATGTAAATAAATGTTCGCCTACAGATTTGTTTATTTTCTATGCGCAATTGACTTGGCATATAATTTATAGATGATCGGTATATATTTGGTATCAAAGCATATACTTAATATGTACGTAAGTATGTATGTTTGTATATTAAAATTTACCTACATACATGTGTATGTATATCATAATGATTCCATAAAATCATTAAAAATATATAATAGAGTAAATTTTGTATTATTACCGTTCGATACCAAACGAGGCTTCAGACAAGGCGACTCCCTATCATGCGACTTCTTCAACCTGCTGCTGGAGAAAATAATTCGAGCTGCAGAACTTAATCGAACAGGTACAATCTTTTATAAGAGTGTACAGCTGCTGGCGTATGCCGATGATATTGATATCATCGGCCTCAACACCCGCTCCGTTAGTTTTATCCATACTGGACAAGGAAGCAAAACAAATGGGTCTAGCCGTGAACGAGGGCAAGACGAAATATTTCCTGTCATCAAACAACGAACAAAAACCAAACTCTATAAGTCACTCATAATTCCCGTTCTGCTATATGGTGCACAGGCTGGGACGATGACAACAACTGATGAGTGGACGTTACGAGTTTTCGAGAGAAAGGTTCAGGGGAAGTTTTATGATCCTTTGCGCGTTGGCAACGGTGAATATCGCATTCGATAAAATAAAATATCTTATCGCATTCGATGGAACGATTAGCTGTATGAGATATACGACGACATTGACATAGTTCAGTGAATTAAGAGAGAGGATGCGCTGGCTAGGTCATGTCGTACGTATGAACGAAAGGACTGCAACGATTACGTCCGTAAGAATGGGTAAAGCGCTGATTCTGTGCCGTCCCAGTTAGATTTTATAAAGTTAACGAAGTTGTCCACAGAAATAAAGTCGGGAGCTTTCTTGAGCGATATAATTATGCGAGAGTTAGAATATGTTATTTATCAGACCACCACTTCTTCTTCTTCTTAATTGGCGTAGACACCGCTTACGCGATTATAGCCGAGTTAACAACAGCGCGCCAGTCGTTTCTCCAAGCCAAGCCAAGTTATTCCAAGCGTAGCCAGGTCCTTCTCCACTTGGTCCTTCCAACGGAGTGGAGGTCTTCCTCTTCCTCTGCTTCCCCCGGCGGGTACAGCGTCGAATACTTTCAGAGCTGGAGTGTTTTCGTCCATTCGGACAACATGACCTAGCCAGCGTAGCCGCTGTCTTTTAATTCGCTGAACTATGTCAATGTCGTCGTATATCTCGTACAGCTCATCGTTCCATCGAATGCGATATTCGCCGTGGCCAACGCGCAAAGGACCATAAATCTTTCGCAGAACTTTTCTCTCGAAAACTCGCAAGGTCGACTCATCAGTTGTTGACAACGTCCAAGCCTCTGCACCATATAGCAGGACGGGAATTATGAGCGACTTATAGAGTTTGGCTTTTGTTCGTCGAGAGAGGACTTTACTTTTCAATTGCCTACTCAGTCCGAAGTAGCACCTGTTGGCAAGAGTTATCCTGCGTTGGATTTCTAGGCTGACATTGTTGGTGGTGTTTACGCTGCTTCCAAGATACACGAAATTATCTACGACTTCAAAGTTATGACTGTCAACAGTGACGTGAGAGCCAAGTCGCGAGTGCGACGACTGTTTGTTTGATGACAGGAGATATTTCGTTTTGCCCTCGTTCACTACCAGACCCATTTTCTGTGCTTCCTTGTCCAGCCTGGAGAAAGCAGAACTAACGGCGCGGGTGTTGAGGCCGATGATATCAATATCGTCGGCATACGCCAGCAGCTGTACACTCTTATAGAAGATGGTACCTTCTCTGTTTAGTTCTGCAGCTCGTACTATTTTCTCCAGAAGCAGGTTGAAGAAGTCACACGATAGGGAGTCGCCTTGTCTGAAACCTCGTTTGGTATCGAACGGCTCGGAGAGGTCCTTCCCGATCCTGACGGAGCGTTTGGTGTTGCTCAACGTCAGTTTACACAGCCGTATTAGTTTCGCGGGGATACCAAATTCAGACATCGCGGCATAAAGGCAGCTCCTTTTCGTGCTGTCGAAAGCAGCTTTGAAATCGACGAAGAGGTGGTGTGTGTCGATTCTCCTTTCACGGGTCTTTTTCAAGATTTGGCGCATGGTGAATATCTGGTCGGTTGTTGATTTTCCAGGTCTGAAGCCACACTGATAAGGTCCAATCAGTTTGTTGACGGTGGGCTTTAATCTTTCACACAATACGCTCGATAGAACCTTATATGCGATGTTGAGGAGGCTAATCCCACGGTAGTTGGCGCAGATTGTGGGGTCTCCTTTTTATGGATTGGGCATAGCACACTTAAATTCCAATCGTTGGGCATGCTTTCGTCCGACCATATTTTACAAAGAAGCTGATGCATGCTCCTTATCAGTTCTTCGCCGCCGTGTTTGAATAGCTCGGCCGGCAATCCGTCGGCCCCTGCCGCTTTGTTGTTCTTCAGGCGGGCAATTGCTATTCGAACTTCTTCATGGTCGGGTAATGGTACGTCTGCTCCATCGTCATCGATTGGGGAATCGGTTTCTCCTTCTCCTGGTGTTGTGCGTTCACTGCCATTCAGCAGGCTGGAGAAGTGTTCCCTCCATAATTTAAGCATACTCTGGGCATCAGTGACTAGATCACCTTTGGGGGTTCTACAAGAGTATGCTCCGGTCTTGAAACCTTCTGTAAGCCGCCGCATTTTTTCGTAGAATTTTCGAGCATTACCCCTGTCGGCCAGCTTATCAAGCTCTTCATACTCCCGCATTTCGGCCTCTTTCTTTTTCTGTCTGCAAATGCGTCTCGCTTCCCTCTTCAACTCTTGGTATCTATCCCATCCCGCACGTGTTGTGGTCGATCGTAACGTTGCGAGGTAGGCAGCCTGTTTTCTCTCCGCTGCGGCGCGGCACTCCTCGTCGTACCAGTTGTTCTTTTGCACTTTCCGAAAACCAAGGGTTTCGGATGCAGCTGTACGTAAGGAGTTTGAAATGCCGTCCCACAGTTTCCTTATACCGAGTTGTTGATGAGTGCTCTCAGAGAGCAGGAGTGCAAGCCGAGTAGAAAATCGTTCGGCAGTCTGTTGTGATTGCAGCTTTTCGACGTCGAACCTTCCTTGTGTTTGTTGGCGTGCGTTTTTTGCTGCACAGAGGCGGGTGCGAATCTTGGCTGCAACAAGATAGTGGTCCGAGTTGATGTTAGGACCTCGGAGCGCACGCACATCTAAAACACTGGAGACGTGTCTTCCGTCTATCACAACATGATCGATCTGGTTGGTAGTTTTTCGATCCGGAGACAGCCAGGTAGCTTGATGAATTTTTTGTGCTGGAATCTAGTACTACAGATAACCATATTTCGGGCCCCGGCGAAATCGACTGTCAATTCGGCAGAACTCAGCCGCTGCAACAACAACAACAACGTGGTATGTCGCCTACGCGTTCTAGACTCTCTTTGAAAGTTTGTACAAATCTAAAATACTTGTTCGTGACAAACAATTATCATCGAAGATATTTTCCAACATTTTGAACGTTTCGACACAAGAAATTTGATTCCGCTCACAAAATTTAATGGAACTTCTTTTTTGAATAATTTCACTCATCGTAAAAATCGGCGAATGCACTTTATGTACCACAGGAAGACAAGCGTATACTAGACACTAATGATTATTTCGATGTGACATTCGGCACAGAAATCACTGACAGTCATACCAATCTACAAAAAACCTATTTCAATGATTGGGTTTTCGCGTCAAATTTTAATTAAAAAGTATTTTTGCCACACTAGTATGAAGAGAAGCATAGATACATTGCTATAGTTCAAAAATTAGCTATTTTTTAGTTTTCAATGATTGAAAAATTGTTGCATTATCTTTTCTAAAATTCCTTTCAAATTGTGTCTTTATTCTAATAGTACATCGTTGAGAAACATGGCAAAACTCTTTTACCACAATATTTGGGTATGTATAGAATAACGGTTGAAAGCGGTCAACATTATTTTGTCGTTATGAGGAATATATTTAGTTCCCATTTAACCATACACAAGTGAGTTCAAATTACTATCAACTTCACATTATTGTTAGCATATTTTTTTTAATTAATTTACGCTTTAAGGAAATTTGACTTAAAAGGCAGTACCGTTGATCGTGAGGCATCTGAAAAGGAGTTAGAAAAGTATTTACCTACATACAAAGATAATGACTTTATAAAGCAAAAAGTCAAGATTGAAATCGGAGAAGCAAAAACAAAATTGTTGGACACTTTATCAAGTGATGTTGATGTAAGTAAAAAGTTAATTTTTCAATAATTTAATGAATTTTAAATTTTTTTTATCGGTTTGTTTTATTACAAAAGCTCCTTACAAAGTTGCACATAATGGACTACTCGCTCTTAGTCGGCATACATGACTGTGTTCGTGCTGAAGAGGAAGCATTGCAAGGGGAAAACTCTCAAGGGACTGCACGAAGCGAAAACAGCGAAAGCGAGGAATGTGATAGTGGAGAAAGGTAAATTCACTGAACAATATACATATATTATTCAAACATATAAATACGTAAATTATAGATGGACTTACAATACACCACCTGACTCACCGCGCGGCGCACAATATAAGGAAGTTGTCTATGAAGTGGATATCTACGCTATTCCAAGCGTTGAAGGTAAAATTAATTTTTTGTAACTATTTTATTTATGAGCATGTTAGCCTGATAATATTTTAAAGGAAATCTTGCTATATTATATTCTCACAAACCATTTTTATACTAATACTTATGTTATAGCCCTGACAGACGAGCAAAATTAATGCGCCTTAAGCAACGCTAATGCGCATTGCAATTTTATGGTGACAGACGGCAGATTTGTGCATTTAGACAGCTGATAGTAAAATTTGTTTATTTATTAAAAAAAAGTGAAATAAAAATGAATAAGATAAATTATTAATAGAAATTTTGGTATATTTGGAAAATCAATATAAATTTTACGAAAAAATTCGTTTATTATTAACTACGTTAAGAGATAATAGAGTGAAATTAAAAGTAATAATTGATTGTAATGCCAAAAAAGTGTGCGAAAAAGTTAAGAATAATGGAAAAATGTATAGCAAACTGTGCGTTGTTTATTTTCTGCCATCTAAATATATTAAAATTTGTTTTTGGAAATATACTAGCACTGATAAATGCACGAAATTCTTGTACATTAAAAACTTGCATATTAGCGCTGTGTCAGGGCTATTATACAAGCAGCGTTCCAAAGTAAACAGGACTTTTTGAATCTAGCGCCCTGGTGGCGCCATCTATATGTCGACTGCTATCTTTATCCATTGTCCAGTGAGAATTTCATGACATTTCATCGATTGGAAGTGAAGTTATTGCGTTTAAGTGTCAGTATGTTTGTGTTATCGGTGCGAAAATGAGCTTCGAACAAAGAG
This sequence comes from Bactrocera neohumeralis, assembly GCF_024586455.1. Lineage (NCBI taxonomy): Eukaryota > Metazoa > Arthropoda > Insecta > Diptera > Tephritidae > Bactrocera > Bactrocera neohumeralis. The sequence continues at coordinate 8,553,791 of NW_026089624.1, forward strand.
CCAACATTAAATTTTGTTTTAAAATTGAAAAAACTTTTACCGAAACGTTTCAATTGATGAAACATGTTTATGGCGGTGATTGCCTATCCCGTAGCAGAGTGCATGAGTGGTTTCAACGTTTTCAAACTGGTCGTGAGGACATAAATGACGATCAACATGTGGGCCAATCAAAATCCGTGATCACCAGAAATTCCATCGAAACTGTGCCTGAATTCATCAAAAACAGCCGAAATCATTATTGAAATTCATGGAAATGGAACTGAAGATGGATTTATCGCATTTTGACCTAACATTTGGGCTTACGAAAGATGTGTGCACGGTTCGTTCCGCACAAATTGACTGAGGACGAAAAATTGCTCTCATCGATGGACGCTTGTGACCGATTATTTGACAAAAAATCACATTTCAACCATTAACCACTTCCCGTATTCAGCTGATATGGCACCGTGCGACTTCTTCCCTTTTGGAAAAGAGTATTTGCCCATGAAAGGAAAGCGTTATGCAGACGTATAGGCCATTCAACAGGCTTGCACCGGCATAGTGGCGGCCATACCGGCCAACGAGCTAAAAAAACCTCGTTCGACATGCTTTTGGACCGTGCAAAAAGCTGTATTGAAGCAGAAGGAGACTATTTTGAATAAAAGAAATTGATTTTGCCCAGAAACCCATTTATTCTGTTTTTTTTCAAGTCCTGTTAACTTTGGAACGCACCTTGTATTTGAAATTGATAGGTTATGAAAATATTATCAAATATTGGTTCGGTTCATTGCAAATTTTGTAAATACCAACAGCTTCTATAATCAAATAAATTTCAATGAACACAATATTCTTTTTTGTAATTACAGAAAGAAGAGAAATTTATTTTATTGCCATTATAGATGTGCTAACACAATATGGTGTAAAAAAACAGGTAAGGACAAAGATAGAATGTAGAATATGTTGTATGTATTGCATATTTTGATTCGCTTCAAGTAAAAGTTAATTATGATGAATTATCAATCATCTGTTTAATGTGTTGGCCGAAACACAGTTGAATTTATCTAATTTTAAAAGTATAAAATTTTAAACTGTAATTTATGTTTTAATGTTATATAAAGAACGTTAAATGGCAACGGAAAATATTAGGTGCGACCGAGCTACGTAATAATTACAGCAGTCAGCAGTACAGCAACAGTGTTGATTGATTGATTGATTAATACGAGGTATGCACCGCGACCTTTGGTCTATTGTGCCCTCTCCTAACCTACATGGACTCACCTAGCCCCAGCGCATCGATGAAGTTCAATAGACTTCTGGGCGCTAGTGAGGCTATGCGATCCCTATCGGGAAGCATTGATCCTTGGGCCTTAGTCCTGCGTCTACAGACTGCTGTGCAGTCAATCAGCAGGTGCTCCGGGGTTTTAGGCTCCAAGTCGCAGAACCGGCAGTGATTGCAAGAGGATAGGCCCATCTTGTACAGGCGCCTATTCAGCTTGCAGTGGCCGGTATACCATGCGACCAGTAGCCTGAATTTGTTCCTGGGGAGGTTTATTATAACCTTGAACCTGCTTAGATTGTATCCTCCCATTAGCAACTTGGCATGTCTCATACCACGCGTTTGCCGCCAATGCTCCTCTCTGCCCACTCCTTCTTCCCTGCGAAGTAGCTCCTTTATGGTATGTGGACCTATCCCAATAAAGGGTTCCGGTCCCACCATCTTGGTGGAGGCTGCGGAGCGGGCTAGCTCATCCGCCAGTTCATTAACGACTATACCTCTGTGCCCAGGCACCCAGATTAGGTCTACCTGGTTTCGTACTGCAAGGCTGTTCAGCCTCACCCTGCACTCCTGCACTAATAGCGATTTGATTTCGTAAGAAGAGATCGCTTTTAGCGCCGCTTGGCTATCGCTGAGAATGGCTATTCTCTCATTGCGATAGTTGCGATGGAGGTTTATTTCTATACACCGACTTATGGCAAAACTTCTGCCTGGAAAATGCTTGGGAACTCTCCCATGGGTATGGAGAGCTTAGTGCGTGGTCCCGCGATCCCCGCACCGATTCCCTCCGACATTTTCGATCCATCGGTGTACCACCTTAGCGTACTATTCCTCAGCATCAGTTCGAGGTTGGAATCATTCCACTCGTCTTTGTTGCCGAGGGTGACCTTAAACTTCTTCTTGAAGTTAACTGTTTTGGTAGTGCTGTCCCTCGGGAGGAGGGCTGATGGTACATCGCCACTTATCTTTTCCATCCTCTGGGACGAGATTACCCTACCTTTGCCCCACCCCTCTGCCGTTATTTGCAGAATTGTGTGCTTGGCCACCTGACCGATAACCAAATGAAGCGGAGTAAGCTCCATCAGAACCTCCAGTGCTGCCGTTGGACAGGTACGCATTGCGTCATGCAGACACAGGCTAGCCGTTGCAGCTTCGATAGCTTGGTCTTAACCGAAGTCTGCGAAGCTATTGAGGCCCAGGCCACCGCCCCGTATGTGATTATTGGTCGCACTATCATGGTGTACAACCACCTGAGGATCCTTGGCTTACAGCCCCAGGACTTGCCCGCCAGCCGGTTGCACACCATTAAAGCTTTTGTTGCCTTGACCAGGGTCAGGTTTACATGCTGATTCCACCGCAACGTAGAGTCTAGCATTAACCCTAGGTATTTGACACTTCCGGTCATTCCTATCTCTCTGCCCCCAAGTGTAAGGTTCCTGAGACCGGGTAAGGACCTGCGTCTCGTAAACGGGACTGCGGTCCTCTTGGAGGGATTGATGTTTAATTCAACCTCTTTACACCACATCTTCGCCAGGTTTAGACCTCCTTGTATTAGGTCACAGAGAGTATCTTCGTATTTGCTTCTTGCTATAATTACAATGTCGTCCGCATACCCTTGGCAGCGGATCCCATTGTTCGTTAGCAGTACTAACAGGTCGTCTACAACTAGACTCCATAGCAGGGGTGATAACACACCTCCCTGTGGGCAGCCTCTTGTTGTGCCAAGACGAATCCTCTTGTCACCTACTGTGGTCTCAGCAACTCTGGTACGCAATACAGATTCAATCCATCTGCGCACCGTCGCTGCCACTTTCCTTTTCTCCAGTGCCTTGGCTACACTTTTATGAGACGTGTTGTCAAAGGCACCTTCGATGTCTAAGAACGCGCAAAGCATCACCTCTCCATGCTCCAGTGAACTCTCTATTTCAGAGGTTATCTGGTACAGAGCAGTGTTAGTGGATCTAGCCGCTCTGTAGGCGTGCTGAGCCGCATGCAGGGGTGCTCTCTTCAGCACTGTTGACCTTATTTCATGGTCCACGATCTTCTCCATGGTTTTTAGTAGGAAAGACGTTAGACTGATTGGCCTGAAAGATTTCGCCAATGAGTAGTCTTTCCTACCCACCTTGGGTATGAAGATCACCTTCGATGTCCTCCATACTTCAGGGATGAACGCCAATGCGAGGCTTTCCCTCAGCAGCCGAATCAGGTGAGGCAGTAAATGCTGCTCCTCCTGCTGTAACAGCGCTGGAAAAATACCATCCACTTGAATCTCTCAAACGAGGCCATTGCCCACCGGATCGAGTCCGCCGTAAAAAGCCGTTTGGCGGTACTCCAATCCTCGCGGGATGGCCTGTGTTCGATCATAGGTAGACACTGGTCTTCCCGAACCGTCTCCGGGAAGTGCGCCCGCAGAAGCTCCGTCGCTCTGTCCTCTGCGCTGGTCGTGAATGTCCCATCTCCTCTTTTGATTGCTAATACTGCGTCGTTGGTGCCTCTGAGCCAGAGCTTTATGCAGCCGAGCCGCCTCTGGCGTTGAGGTAACGTTCTCGCAGAATCTCCTGAAGCTAGCCTGCTTTGCAGACCTGATCTCCTTATTGTATAAGGTGAGATAGCTCCTATATTCCTCCCAGACCCCCGTACGCTTCGCTTTGTTGAATAGTCTGCGTACTTTTTTCCGGAGGTCTGATAGTTTCCTGGACCACCAGGGACTGTTTCGCCTGTCTGTGGTCATTTGTAGGGGGCAGCTGCCATGATAAGCGTTAATGACAGACTCGTTTAGCTTAGATAGCCTACTCTCCAAGCCTGGGCCTGACACGCTGTTATCGGTCTGCTCCCCCCTGCCCAATTCCTCACCTAGTATAATCCTGAAGGCATCTCAGTCCGCCTTCTGAGGGTTGCGCCTAGGGGGGAGTTTCCTGACCTCTGCCCTTAGCGTGAACCTTAAAATCCTGTGGTCTGACAACGAGGGCTCCGTAGAGACTCTCCATTGCGAGACCAATCCATTTGCAGGCTCATTGCTCAAGGTGAGGTCCAGCACCTCCCTCCTGTTAATAGTTACAAAAGTGGGTCACACCCTACATTTTCGATCGCTAAATTACTGCCTAAAACATATTCTAATAGGGACTCACCTCTCACGTTGCAGTCGGTGCTGCCCCATTCTGTGTGGTGAGCGTTAGCATCGCAGCCGATGATGAGGGAGTATGCTCAGGCGAGGACGAGGTCTTTGCCCTCAGTATCCCTGGCCTGTACCGTTACCAAGTCCTGTGTCAGAAACTCTGAAATGCAAAAGAAATCAATATTGCTTCTGACAGCTATACACGTCCTAGGCCTCTCGCTCGAGAGGTCCCAGATTACCTTATTTGCCTCCGTCTTGAGGCCCTTTATCTCTCCCTTATAGACCCAAGGCTCCTGGATCAGCAGTGCGCCCAGTTTCTCCGCAGTGAACCTGCTTGTAATGACAGCTGAGGCTGCCGCCGCATGATGCAGGTTCACTTGGGCAACTTCCATGACGTCGGCCATCATAGAATGGGTTCGAGGAGGGAGAGATCCTCTACCCCGCCGTCAACCGCACTGCTGCCCATTGGGTCTCCTAGTCCGTCTAGGAGCTCCTGCGTTGAGGGTAGCTCCGTGCTCCGGTCATCTGCGGGGACGTCAGTGGTCGTTGCTGGCCCTGCCTGTCCGGACTTGCTCCCGCAGGGCTGCTCCGACAACTCGTCCACCTCCATCTTGTTCAGTGTTGTAAATTAGTAGTGACGGCAGAACATATTGTTGTTGCAAGGGTTTCCAAAAATTCACGGAGAACGTGATACTTTGACAAATTTGCAATACTGCTGTCGTAATTGCCATCTCGAATGGCCCCGTTTCAGTTGCCGCATTTTAAATGGAAAAAAATATTTAGGTAATTTTCTATTTTGGTCCTCTTGTTTAGACGGAATAAATTTATAAAAAAAAAAAATTAAAAATCAAATAATGGGATTTAGAATAGCATCCGCCAACTTCGAAGCTACCATAAAATGGGTATGCACGGATAGAGCAAGTCCTCTTGAAAAAAACTCTGGTCGGTCCAGCACCGGGTTTTATTCAGAGAAAGGTAATTCTAAAAGATTTTCCGTTACCCACCACACGATTATGAATGGCATGATCTTTCTGTTCTTATTTATTTTTATTCGCTACGAGACCTTAACCAGACATTATCCATATTTATTTATTTCTAAAAAGATGCAACAAAAATTTTTAAGTATTTTGATTTAAAAAAGTGAAAAACAAAGCATATGTATGGGGTTTCGACTTGTCAGAATTCAGAAAAAATAATAATAACTTTCAAAGTAATGTCTGTTTGTGTTGATTTAGTTTCAATTGAAGCTCCCGGCGGTGCCCACCACTAATCCTTGGACATTCATCTAAAATCAATCAAACAAAACCTTTTTTTAGCCAGCAAAATGTTTAAAAAAATTTTTTCTCATATTTTCGGGAAAAAACCCAACAATTAACTGTTTAAAAAATCGAAATTAAAAATGAAAAATCTTTAGAACAAAAAATATTTTTTCAGTTTTCGAAAAGTTTGTTTTTCCAGATTTTCGTTAAATAAACCAACAGTTTATAAAAAATCGAAATTAGAAAACAAAAAATTCTTCGAGCACACATTAGATTTTCAGGTTTCAAAAAACAAGGTGTAAATATTTCGTTGAAAGCTATCGAGAGAAACGCTTTCGAGGTTTTACACGCACGAGTTCCAGAGAACTTTCTGCTAATTATCGAACAATTCGAAAAGTTTTTGCTGAACTTACTTAAAATTTTCAGAAAATATTTTTAATATTTTGTACTTGAAGATATAAAACAGACATTTTGAAATTACTGTACCCCAAACTTCTTAATTGGACTCCTTAGAATTTCTTTTCGTAAGGACCGATTTTGAAAGTGTTTAACTTCTTACAATTTGTAAAAAAAAATATATATACATTATCATAATGTGTAAAACACATTTTGTTTCAATGTATTGACATTGTTTATTTAATGATCAAAAGTTAATTTCGTTTATTAATTTATAATTCTATTTTTTAGGCCGCCAAAGCAGCTAAAACTGTGAAGTATGGAAGTAATGTAGATGGAATTTCTACCTGTGATCCCGAACAATATGCCAAACGATTTCTTGACTTCATGGACAAAGCGATCGAGTAATTAATTGCTTCCTTGTACGCGTATGTATGCTGGTGCCCATTTTTGAAAATTAACTGTGAACTGAAAAAATATAACCCTGAACATATGCATACGTCGTGCGAATTTAGACTATATATCTATGCTGTTATTAATGGTTATCGACAATTTAACTCTGATTAACTCTTTAGCAGATTTGTCACTTTGAAGCTGTTTCTATTCCTTAGAGTTTAATTTAATTAATGACGCGGGGGTAATGATGTAATGATAAGCATTGAACTTCTAAAAAGAATGCGACGCTATCATTGTTGTTTCGAAAGCCAGTAATAAATATCGCTTCTTACACCTTCATCGCAGTTCGGAGAAATTATTGCATTCCATTGGGTTCAGGTTTGCCCTGGGATGGCGGCTTAAAATAACCGACATCTGATTTAAATACAACCTTATTATATTTTCAGTTTCATTTCCATACCAATAATATTTTTTTCAAATCACATGCATTGAGTAACATCTTCTGTATTAATAATATTATATTTTTATTATCTTAAAATAACTTTAATGGAGCAACGTCTCTTTAAATTTATTTCATAAAAGAATCTAAATAAAGACACGAAATTAGTTTCATTATAGAAAATGCTAATTGATATATATTCGGGAAAATTGTATGTATGCATGTAGGTTAATATTTCGATTTTACGTGAACAAATGTTTTGCTGTTCAAAATTTCACACCAAAATTCATATCCGTATCGAGGAGAGGAGGATATGGGCGTTCAAATCTATCTGCACTAATTTAAGTGGCTTGCTAGATAATCAAACCGAGATAATTGTGGTGAAGAACACCCGGACACGCGGGAACTAAAAGTCTGTTTCATGGACACATTTTTAATATTGCTTTTGTGCATATGCATATGATAATTTACTTTCAACGGGAGATAACTTCGACTTTTTTATGTCAGAACAGGAATGTATGTACATACTTTAAATAAAAACGAAAAAAAAATACATCATTTATATTACAATATATTCGTAACTAAATTGCAAATGTATTTTTTTAACAAATTTTTGAAATGAACATATCTGGAGGAATTGGCTTGTAATTAAGATTTGTTTGTTAGTCATTAACCATTTATGAATTCGATAATACGTATCGAGATTTTAAATTAACAAAAAAAAAAAAATGACAATAAAAAATTGCATATAAAGAAACGGATCGCCATCAATTGGATTGCTATACATAGTTTTTGGCAAAGGAAATATACCTTTGATTGGATGATTATCATTCTTTATATAATACTTAAATGAAATGAAGCGACGTGTGGCCAGATCCCATAGTTTTATATATAGTATAATATCTTTTCTTACGTAAATGGAAAATCAAAGAAGAACCGCAAAATTTCATTTTAGAACCATGATTATAAATTTAAAAGAAGAATTAAGAAATTAAGGAAACTTCAGGATAGTTTCGACAGAAAATGGTTAGATGGTACCTTGCCTCAAATTGACATCCCCAATTTTCAGGAGAATACGCTCGGTGTCAACCTTTTAAGGAATTTTCTCAAAATGTTCCAGACACATGTCTAAGATTTACTTTAAATTTATTATCAAATTTCACACGATGCACCCTGTGCGTTGTTCCTCAATTATCTAGTATTCCTTATTTCTATTGTTTCGTTAAACTATTGTATTACTATCGCTGTAACGGCCTCTTCTACTTTGGATTGCCGTAATAAAGAGACGTGTCTTACTCCTGCGTTCGATTTAATCATTAACATAATTTTTAGTGCCTCCTGTGAGGACTAAGAACCTTTTTAATTTTGAGAGCCTTAATTGGCGGTTTCCGTAAATAAATTGGTTTGACGCTATCCTAAAAGATTCACGCGATATTTTTGGATAAAATCTTCGTTGTAATTGTAAAGCATACCAGCACTTTACATACGTAGTGAAACATGGCAGAAATCAATCTTCGCCAGTTTCATGCGTCGGCTATTTCTCGCACATTGGAACAGGTGCGCAAGGCGCGCACAGGTAAATTAGATGCACCCAAGGTTGAGCAACTGTTGAATTCGGCGAGATCTCATTACGAGCGCATGCTCATAAACCACGAGGCGCTCGTGAGTCTGGCGAAAGAGGAGGAGTTGGAAGTACATTCAGCATGGTGGAACGTCACCAAAGAAACTTACAATGATTTATGTTCCAGCCTGATGCGCTTGCGTCCGAGCAAGAATGACGAGACGTACGCTCCTACGGAGGGCAATATGAATTCGTCGGTCGAATTGAAATTGGAGCCGTTACATATTCCTTCATTTGATGGCGCGTTACACAATTGGTTGGCATTCAAGGACGCATTCGAGACCTTGGTGCACAACCGAGAATTGCCCACCGCGTACAAACTTGGTAAGCTGCGACAAGCTGTTCCCTGCTCAGCGGTGCCATTAGGTGGTGGTATTTATTCAGGAGGTAACGAGGAACTGTGGGCAGCTTTGAAGGAACGATATGATAACCCTAAACAGTTGGCTGAAATTCGTGTTACACGTTTCCTAACCCTTTCGTTGGCGTCAGCGCAATCATTGTTGCATATTGTAGATGTGGTTCTCTGCGTTCGTTAGCTGTTATGAATTTGCCAGTTCAAGAGTGGGATGCATTAACGGTGCATATTGTGGTATCAAAACTCCCTCTTACAACAAAGCGTAAATGGTGCATGCACTGCTCCCCAACGGAATTGTCAAGCTTATCGGAGCTACTCAAGTTCTTGGAGAAAAGGGCTCAAACTTTGTCAACGGAGCTTGTTGAAGTCGTCAATGGTACCGACACATCCAGTCGTCAACATCAGCGTGTATCAACGGCGCGCACCGTCAAATGCAACCATTCAATGGAAGAAGCAAAATGCCAATATTGTCAAAATCTTCATAAGGTCACGCGTTGTCCAACGTTATTTGACTTACCACAGGAGAAACGTTTCGATGCCCTCAAGAAAGCAGGCCTATGCTTTAATTGCTTGGGGTCAGGGCATATGTCTAAACAGTGTTCATCTGGAGGATGCCGTCAATGTGGCCGCAGACATAATACCATTTTTTGTCGAGAGCCACAAAGGTCTGCTCCTCCTCTCACCACAAGGAGAGTGGAAACTACTACAACTACTAAACCTCAGCTTGGTCTACCTTTAATGCCGGCTCAAGCTATGACGTCACGATTCGGTTATTGGATGCCATGTTCGGGGTGACCAGATCATACTTCTGGCAACAGCATGTGCATATGTTTCTGAGGACAATTCGGAGGAACGGTTGGCAAGGATTTTATTACATCGGTGCTTCCAACAGCACAAATCTTTGGAAATCAATATAAACATTTGGCTGGGCTGCAAATGGCAGACCCACATTTCGGTACTCCGGGAAGCATTGACCTTCTGCTAGGAGCTGACGTCTGGGGTCTCATTTTGAAGGGAGACACGATTAATGGTGGTCCTAATGAACCACATGCAAAACTTACGAGTTTGGGTTGGGCTATTTTTGCGCCCGCGTCAACATCTTCAATTAATAATTCAGGCTTGCGCTCATATAGCGCCAACATTTTGGAAGAGTCTGATGGCGGCGAGGTTATTGATGATGAATGTGAGCAAATGAATGTGAACATCGGAAAGGCGCTTGCGCATGGGCGCATGGTGCGCTTACTAATGCAAGCTAACGCACCACCCCTAGGCGGCTCTTATTGCTGCGCTTTAAGGTAATTCTATCGTTTGGAGCGTCGACTCTCCTCCGATACACCATTACGTGACAAATACATCGCTTTCATGAAGGAGTATATCGGGCTAGGGCACATGGAAGCTCTAGGTACCTATAATGATTCCAATCATGTATATTACATTCCGCATCATGCCGTGCTAGACAAATTTCGTGTCGTTTTTAATGCTTCAGCACCAACATCAAATGGTGTTTTTCTAAATGATATACAACGTGTGGGTCCAACCATTCAGAATTCGTTGAACGATATCCTTTTCCGATTCCGAAGATACGCAATTGCTCTGACCGCTGACGTGAAAAAGACGTTTCGCCAGGTAGTTTTAGTAGCACCGGAGGATCGAGATCTCCAACTTATCCTTTGGCGCGAATCCCCGAACGAGAACGTTAAGATATATCAGCTTATGACGGTGACGTTTGGCATGGCATGTAGCCAATACAACGCAGTGCGAGCATTACAACAGTGTGCTGTCGATAATTGTGGAGTAGTTGGTGACCTTCATCAAGCCGAGTCGGCGCGTTCTGCCGTTCTTTCTTCATTTTATGTGGACGATTTCCTTACGAGCTGTACTAACGTTGAAGACACAGTCACTTTAGCCAAGAATGTATCCCTGACTTTGTCGAATGGTTGTTTTAGACTTCGAGAGTGGAATTCGAATAGAGCCGCCGTTCTAGCGAAAATTGGAGAATCCTCTTCTCTACATGAATGCAATATCCACCTACCTATAGCTACAGTGCTAGGGCTGCGTTGGGACCCGGTGAGTGACGAATTTTTATTTATGGTATCACTGAAGCAGTATAATGAAATGCCGACAAAGCGGCGAGTTCTTAGTGATGTAGCCCAATTGTATGACCCCACTGGATTTTTGGCACCAGTCATTATACCGGGCAAGGTATTTATACAGACTCTTTGGTCTACGGGTATATCTTGGGATACTCCACTACCTAAAGATCTGTGTCATATTTGGTTTAAATTTCGCGATGACTTAAGTATTCTCGATAAGGTTCGTGTACCTCGATGGCTTAGTATGGATGCTACTAATCGTACTTCCCTCTATGGTTTTTGTGATGCCAGTCAGAAAGCCTATGCTGCTGTAGTTTACGCACGCACTATTGACAATGATGACAAAGCCAAGATTTCCTTGCTTACCGCACGCACCAAGGTTGCGCCGTTGAAAGGAGCCACAATCCCTCGACTGGAACTATTTATGTGGCGCTCTCTTATTAGCCAAGACAATTTGTAATATTCGCAAGGCGTTAAGTTTGGAGGATACCTCTGTTCCAGTATTGTCTTGAGTTGGTTACACAAACAGCCAGTGATGTTAAAGCCATATATTGCCAACAGGGTTCGGCAAATACAACAATTGACGTAATTAGATTTGTGGCATTATGTACGTTTAGCGCAGAATCCAGCGGATTGCGCCAGCCGTGGTGTGACTCCATAGGGGTTGCTGAGTCACCATTTGTGGTGGTCGGGCCCAGATTGGTTACATCAGAAAACAACCCCATTTGACCAGGCACCGGAGTTACAAGCTGACGAACGTATAACTATGCAGAGTGAAGAGAGGTCAAGAGTTTTAACCTTCGCATCCTTAATTAGATTGCAGCTTATCACCCGACGTATAGATGGAAAACATATTCCACTAACACAGCGTTTTAGTTCCATCAAACGACTTATCAGAACTACAGCTATAGTTTTGCGTTGGTTACCAAGGTATCGCCATTTTCGACAACATCTTGTTACAGCCCCAGAGATAGATAATGCGCTTGAATTGCTCATTCGTATTGATCAATCGTCTGCGTTTCCTTAAGACTTACGTTGTTTGCACGAAGCAACCAACTTATCATCTTCGAGCCCCCTACTAGGATTTAACCCCTACATAGATGATCATGGTGTCATCCGGGTAGGCGGCCGCCTTCATAGATCAGCATTGGTAGAAGAACATCGTCATCCAACTATACTTCCGAAGGCTAGCGATTTAGTTAGGCTGCTTGTTCACCAAACTCATATCGACACCCTTCATGGCGGTACACAGCTGATGCTGCAGACCCTACGCTACCGCTATTAGATTCTTCATGTAAGGCAAGTTGTCCGCAGTATGGTACATAAATGTGTGATTTGCAGAAGACATCGGGGAGTTACCATTACTCAACAGATGGCCTCACTACCACGACATCGGGTCAGCGTATCTCGGCCATTTTTGGTGTCAGGTGTAGATTACTGCGGTCCTTCTTCACTCCGCACTGGCACTAAAAGATCTCGCAGTACCGTGAAAACTTATCTGTCAGTTTTCGTATGTATGGCTACCAAAGCTGTCCACATCGAGTTGGTGGATGACTTGTCATCGAAGGCGTTTGTAAACGCTTTCACGCGTTTTGTTAGTCGACGCGGTTTGTGTCGTGACTTATATAGCGACAACGCTACAACTTTCGTCGGAGCCAATCGGATGATGAAGGAAGATCTAGCCGCTTTGCACAGTGAGCAGAATCAACAATATCTCGCCAACGTTGGGACGAGTTGGCACTTTATAACCCCAAGTCCCCCCATCAAGGTGGATTGTGGGAGGCTGCCGTGAAGTCCGCAAAACGACATTTGGTTCTTGTCATCGGTAATCAGGCGATGTGGCATTCGCAGTTACAAACACTAGCGACACGAATTGAAGCTTGTTTGAATTCGCGTCCGCTTATACCGCTGACTGATGACCCTGAAGACAAATATGCGCTAACACCTGGAGACTTCCTCATTGGCGCTCCACTTATCGCAATGCCAAAACCGACCGTGGCGGAAATTCTATCTAACCAACTAAAGCACTGGCAGTGGTTACGACGAATCCATCAACAGTTCTGGCATCGGTGGAGTGAAGAGTATTTGGCGACTCTACAATCACGAAGTAAGTGGCGCAGGCGTACCGAAAATATTCAAGTGGGAGACATTATCCTAGTCAGACATGAAAACCTCCCCCCAACACATTGGCGACTGGGTCGTGTAACAGAGGTACATCCTGGCAGTGATGGCCTTGTTCGAAACGCAACATTGATGACTTCTAATGGCGTGTGCACCCGGGCAGTACAAAAACTGTGCTTACTTTTACAACCGGACGATTTCGAAGCAGTTGCTTCGACCGGGCAGGATGTCTAAGATTTACTTTAAATTTATTATTTAATTTCACACGATGTACCCTGTGCGTTGTTCCTCAATTACCTAGTATTCCTTATTTCTATTGTTTCGTTAAACCATTGTACATATTACTATCGCTGTAACGGCCTCTTCTAATTTGGATTGCCGTAATAAAGAGACGTGTCTTACTTCTGTGTTCGATTTAACCATTAACAGTGTAAAACCATAAACAGTGTAACATTTTAAAAATCTACATTAAGAGGATCGGCTGCAAGTTATATTGCAAATCTACCTTCAACCTCGACACATTTTTCTGTCGCCTGGTACCTTCATGAAAAATTTACAATTAAAGGTACTAGCAATTAATAATTATTTTTTTTTTGATACACTTTTAAAAAAACTAGACAACAATTAAAGATTTTGGAATAAAAATAGTCTTAAAAACCCCAAGGAAATACCGACTTTAAATTCACTATACTCGTTTCTGAATCATGAAAGGTATGCACTAGAAGCAGCACAAGCTTCAAAAACATCACCAAAATTACACAATGCAGCATTTAAATGCATAATGGTATTTAATACTCAACATAATATACTTTATTTTTATATATTTTAAGCTCTTTCTACACGGGAGAAATGGGATACGGTTATGAAAAACAAATTATTCACCAAATGTCTTAAAAGAGGACATAATATAAAAGAATATAAAGTCAAATCGCCTGACATGTACACCATCATTTATGGCTTCACAAAGAAAAATATTCAAAAGCAAAAAGCGCAAATATTAAAAAGATTGAAAATGGGAGTTTAAAAAATGATTGTCAATGTGTCCTACTAACAATAGCAATTTGTTTGTAATAAATTCACTGTAGCTCTTTCTTTCAAAAACGAAACTATAAACTTGCGAGATTTCTCTTCATAAACGAAAAGAAGAATAATTTTTTTAAAGAGAAAACTTAAATAGAATGAACTTCAAAAAATAAATAAATGGCACGTTCCCTTTAAAAAGATTAAAAATTGGATATAAGTTCTTTTTAAACAAGAAAATATTTTATCATTACAGTGGAAAAGAGGACGCAATGAAAACCGTACCACCAAAAAAGCTCAACCGCATTCTTGAGCTTTTTTAGTTTTAAATAGATTTAAGATTTGAATACTTATTGTTAGGCTTTACCAAGCAGATCCAATAAATTATGAAATATTGAAAAAAATGACATATCGACAAGCAATGGCACATCGAAGAGAGCGACGCACCTTTGTCTATCGGAAAAAAAAGTAAATAACCAGTAGAGAGAGATGCGGATGACTCGAATTGAAATATAAAAACTTCATACTACAGCGTGGGACGTAATTGTCCTCATCGACCTATTTCAATACTGGTTTGAAAGACAGAAAATTTCGAATTCACTAAGAAATTTAAAAAATTCAACAATATTTGAATAGGAGAAAGTGAACATAATTATTCAGCAGCTGCAAAACAAAAGCTTAAGTATTGAAAAGTTTCAAAGTTACCAAAAAGGCACTCCAAATATGTACAATACCCCTAACCCCACAATAAATGACAGTTATTTCGTCAGCAATAAAGAATCAAGTCGTCACATTTTCTTCAATGAAAATAAAACTATTCTTTATAGCATGAACTATGAGATGATGTATGGAGAACGACAATATGTCCACAAGAATAAGCTCATCCTATCTTAAACGTAGGACATATACTACAAACTTGTGAGATGCCTTTATTAACCACTAAAACAAGTAAGCGACTTGTTCAGAAAGTGGAAAAAAGAAACACATTGCATTATTGTGATCAATGATTTTCGCTCTAACCAATTGCAAATATGGCAATGCTGTCTTGTTCTAAGTTACCCTTATATGCGTACCTTGTTTGTTATGTTTTGGTTAACAGAATGGCATATATTTGTTATTAAATCTTTTCACAGTCTGTTAAAGGTAACATATCCGTTCGTTAGCGAATAGGTTAACTATGTGTTATACATACCAGTCTGTTTGTTACCTATTTGTTAACAGTAACAAGTATATCTGTTATCTCCATATGTTATTTTCATTGTTACCTATTTGTTAGTTCTAATAAATTCATAGGGTAGCATATTGGTTACCGTTTTGTTACCTTTAACTAGTTGCTCGAAAACCATTTTAAACAATATTCTGAAATTATTTTGTTAATATTTAACTTTTTATTTTATTATTTTGACATTTACAATTATGATAAACAACAAAATTAAATAACAAGTTAAAAACTAAGTTTAAAATAAAATATTGGAAATTAAAATATCTTTATACAACAAATTTACAAGAAAAAACTGCACAAAAAAGTATTCGGTAGTGTGTCCTTACTGATAGGACGCGGCATTCCCACAATAATTACTTTGCGTTTGCACCTCGGCTTTTTCTGGAGAGCCTTCTCTATTGCAGTGAGACTGTGACCAATACCACTTATTAATTTTACAACACGGGTCCCTTTAGCATCCAGCTTCTGTATTATACTATATATGAAATGCATAAATATATTTTTATAAAGCAAATACTAATATATTTACTTTTATAATAATACATGACAAACATATATAGATATGCATGTCCCAAGATGCACACTAAATTAAAATCAGATCTTCCCTCATACTTCCTTTAAAATTGCACAAAATATATTTCTTTGCTTTTGAATAGACATTTTATAAATAAAAATAATGTAAATTGAATGCATTTTAATAATTCCATAGCCGATCTTTATGAAGACGTCCGATAAAGTGTCTGGCATTGAGGGAGGATTTTCTGCTTAAAATTGAACCACCAATTGGAAGAAGGGAATAAAAGCCGTTTTTGATGAAATAGATTTTTACTCATATTAGCTCTTTTCAATCGTAAAACTACGAGTCAGGTTAAAAAATAAATAAAAAGGTCAAACGCCATTGTAATACTAGCGGCCAAAAGAAAATGTAAGTTGGAAGAAGGGAATAAATCATGGATTTATTTCTTTCTTCCAACTAACAACCTTTTTCATACAATTAAAGGTCATTTTAATTTGACATTTTTATTCACTTAAACCGTTAGTAATAACTGAATTTGATTGGCTGGTTGGCTGGCTGCTTAGACCATCGCAATTTTGTTTTGTTTACCAGTTATTTAGTTGACACTTGACCTTGAATGCAAACGTTTGTGGTGCGCGTTGTTGTGATTATTTAAAAGAAGAAAGAACAATGTCAACTGAGAACCAATCATCTGATCATGAGATTACATTCCAAAAAAGAAGAAAAGAGGGGTACGTAATTTTCACCTTTATAAAAAGAAAATACAAAAAACACAGCGTCTATTGGGTCAATCGTACATGAGT
Organism: Bactrocera neohumeralis; assembly: GCF_024586455.1. Taxonomy (NCBI): domain Eukaryota; kingdom Metazoa; phylum Arthropoda; class Insecta; order Diptera; family Tephritidae; genus Bactrocera; species Bactrocera neohumeralis. Next base: position 8,570,403 of record NW_026089624.1, read on the forward strand.
ACAAGCACAGGGAGGTTAGTAGAGGCAAAAAGCAATAAAGAACGTGATTGTAAATGCAAAAAAAAGTGCTCTCATCAGTTCAGTAATATAGATAGACAAGCAATAATGGTCACAGTTTATAATGGGCGACCCAAAAATGAACAAGACACGTATCTTATGAGCCTTATTGAACGCTCAAATATAGTCCGCCGCCGCCAATCGGACAATGAGAATAAATAAAACCGTGAGAGTAGCTTTCATTACTTTGCCATGAAAAATACTGAAAAGATGAAAGTATGTCGTGAAGCATTCTCCATATTATTCGCTGTAAAAAATAAACATACATATATTCCGATTGACTAGTCTTATCACCGAAGGTAAACCCCCAGAAGATCAGCATGGTAAACATCGTAATCGAGGAAATAGCTTACCAAATGAAGCGAATGTTGTGATCGATCAACACATACGATCATTTTCCCTAAAACTATCGCATTACAGCAACAGAGAGCTTTATTATTTAGAGGCTAGCCTTAATGTCAAAATAATGTTTGAACTTTTTTCCAAGGACTACCCCCAATATAAAGATGTTGTGAAATATGATTACTGTTGGACATATTTTAAACAAAATTTCGACTATAGTTTTGGCGGCCATAAGTCGACGTTTGCTCTGTCTGTGAAGAGCTAGAATCCAAAATAAAAAGTACTTCACTTAATGATAATGCAAAGAGAGTAGCTGTGGCTGAGAAAATGGTACATGTGAAACAAGCGAAAAAGTTTTATAATAAAAAAAGAAATATTGACTTTTTGCAATGAGAGAGACAATGTAGGCGCTATAGTTTTTGATTATATGCAGAACCTACCTTTGCCAAAGATTCCTGTTCAAGAAATGTTTTACTTCAGAAAACTATGGCTGTACGTGTTTTGCGTTGACGATTTAAAAACAAACGAGCCACATTTCTATACTTATCATGAGGGAGAAGCTAAACGAAGTCCGGATGAAGTTTGTAGTCTTTTATGGATGATGATACAGAAAGTGGATCCTAAAATCAAAGAACTACACGTTTTTAGCGCTCTTTGCGGAGGGCAAAATAGGAACAACACACTCATAAGGTTTTTTTGACCCTCGTATCAATCAATCGTTTTGATAAAATATATCAATATTTTCCGGTGCGAGGACATTCCTTTTTGCAATGTGATCGTAACTTTGGAACAGCCAAGAGATTTATTAGAAGAAAAGATAGAATATACGTCCCAGCTAGGTACAACAACTTGATTTCAGAAGCTAAAAGTAAGGGATTTTTGGTTGAAGCCATTAATAAAGAGAACACATTGAATTTTAAAACAACATGGCAGCCGTTCTACAAGAAAACCTGCAAGTCAATAGATAAAAGTACAACTTTCAAAATATCAAAATATAAACATTTTGAGTACAATAGTGGTAATAAAGGTTACTTAACCTGTTCCAAATTCGTTGACGGATTTTTAAAGACATCTTGTTTCAAAATCAAGAGCTACTCCTAAAATACCTCACGAAAAAGCATACCAGTCAAAACTACCCATAAACGAAAAAAAAGATGAATGATGTGCGAAAAATCATAACATATTCCTGAAGAGTATAAGACGTTTTATGATTTGATTTTGACTTGGCCCACAACCACATTGGATGGTGCTGATAAAGATGAGGATTAATACAATATCTTTTCTATGTTATTAATATAATAAATGCTAATATTCTTTAATATTTGTGTCTTTATTTTCATAAATTGGAAAAGGGGAATAATTCCAAGAATTTCAAACTACCCTAACTTTTGTTTTTCTTTACATAAAATATTTTTTTACAGCATATTTTCGGCAACAATGTTTACTACATTTCATTTTAAGATATCACGGGTATTTGATCTATACGTTGAGAGTAAATCAGTTTTTTCTAATTATATCAGTTCGAACTTTTTGTAATTATTCCCTTCTTCCAATTGGTGGTTCAATTATACTAAATGTAAAAACCAAATATAGGGTAGTCGAAAAAGTCTTTTCGTATTTCTAATAAATAAATAAATAAACAAATATGTATGTAATCCATCAGTGTAAATCGAAATTTCCAGAATGGAAGCGAGGGAACTATTGTGCTACACGAACTGGACAGCATCGCCTTCGTAAACTTCACAAATTTCATTGGTGGCTTGCGTGGCATTCTTCCTTTCCCCCTCCACCTCCCGGCTAGTAAAACGAAATAGAGAAGATTCAAGAGCTTATTATATAAAGGCTGGGCCTACCAGCTGACTAAATAACAATCATGTTTACAATTTTTGTCTGGCTTTAGTTTTCAAAAAGTATCAATGACTTCGTCAAATTCAACCTTAAAGCGATTTTGTTTTCAATTGCTATTTGCGACTCTGACGAGTTTGCCCATATTATTTCTTAAATAAGTTTTTATTATTTTTGATTTGCTAAATGACTTTTCGGTTACTGCAAAAGTGACAGGAATTGTAAAAAATAATAACATTGTTATAAATACTACCATTAGGTCGCATTCTAGCGTTCCATATCTACGCATTATTTCCTTATATAATTGGTGAACAGTCCATCCTTGAGTTAGTTGAGTTAAAACTAGGTGGTAAATATAAATAAATTGAAGTGAAAAATTAGGGCCTATTATATCTGAATATTTTCTTTTGTAATAAAGTTGCTTCATCAGCAGGTAATAAAAATGTTGGTGTTAGAAAATCGGATATATGGCAGACTGCACTCATATCAATAAAACGTGTATATAAGAGATATTACTGTGTCTAGTACATTATTGAAAATCTCGATTTTAAATATTTCTTCTCGGTTTGCAAATCGGTGATCAGCAGCTAATTCATCAAAATGATTAGTAACTTTTATTTGCCTTTTTTCTTTAAAATAGGTATCAATACCATATTTTCTTGCATTTTCACTGGATTTGCACTTGAATAATTCGAAATAATTTCTATAAATTTTCAACTTTGCTTTGGTCTCTGCTAAAACTTTACTCGCCTCGCCGAAATTGATGGCGCATTTTTGTAAATACACATCATGATCGCCGGCGGAGCTATCTCCAACTGCAATAATTGTCGAATCTTCTACAGTAGACTTCTCAACCAACACTGCAGGTACTACTTTGAATGAAGATGTATGTTTAAATGAGTTAAGCTTACACCCACTCTACCCGGGAAAAACTGGCGCACCCTAGCTAGACACCAACACACCACACCACCAATACACCACACCTGGGGACACATTGGATTTCACCACATCAGATCAAAAAGGATGGAGAGCGGGAAGCAGACATTATTCATTCTAAGCATTTCGACCATCAAGGTTCGCCATATATGTATGTATGTACTCATCGCATATCAACTTTCGATTCCAAACTGCGCCGCGTCAACACTTTCCTTGACTCCGATCGACAGCCTTCCGCCCGCGTCGACTTACAGCGATCCAACAAATTGGATATTAGCTTAATAAAACCACAATTTTATGTAATATCGCACAAAATAAAGGACAATTACAAATATATTGTACTCTTCCTAAATATACTGTTTTTTTCCTTTTAATTGCTCACGCGAGTGTGAGTGCAAGTAGAAACATTTAAATACAGTGGTTTTTATTCCCCGATAAATTGGTCAACATTTAACTATGGTCCTTCGAGCCTCACAGAAAGGCACTATGTGTAATACAAAATTAAATAAATATAAATAGTGTGGAGACAAAAAAAAAAACAAGTGCTGTGACCCAAAGAACAGAAGTGAGAAAACAAAACCAGTGCAGTGAAGTGCAGTGGCGAACCAAAAAAAAAATATATATATATATGTATATATAAAACAATAAAACAAACAAAACGAAACAAACGGACGTGAAACCTCCAAACTAAAAATATGTATACATAAACAATAAACATACAAATGAGCGCGAAATATAATTACAAAATATAAATCGCGCGCGAAAGGTAAAAGCTCCTATATAACAAAACATACACAAAAACGGATCAAACGGGCGCGAACAATTAAAACAACTATACATACAAACAACAACACGCAGCGTAGAAGAAGAGGAATAAAGGAATTGAATACCCGCAAACACACACGCACATATGTATATTATCCCCTCCAAAAACCCTTGATGGAGGATAAAGTAAGTCGTATCGTTTACTTTCCACTTATTTCATGATGCATTTATGTATGATAAAGATTGCAGTTTTTTAGAACAAAAACTGTAATAATAAGTAAAAAAAAAGAAACAAAACGGTTTAAAAAATTTAATATACCGAACTGTTATAAGTTACGACTTTATTTTGCGATTTTGTCAGAAATATTATTAGTAAATAAAGATTCACTGCCTTCTATACTCAGCTTTGTGTATTCAAACACATATGTATGTACATATATTTAACAAACACAAAAATCAAAACAAATTCAATTATCTATTTATTTCCCGCCAATACCCCTCATGCTCAATAATGCAATAAGCAGGAGTAAGTCAAAACAAAAAAGCGAAGGCAAATCAAAAATATAGCAAGAAAAGAGAGCAAAATAAAGTAATCAAACATAATTTTACATAAAAACATACGGCGAAATCTGACTGTGACGTAAGACACAAAATCTCAAAAAAACCAAAAGTTCAAAGTGCACATTTGTAATTATCCAGCAGTACCTCTTGTTCTTTGGCAAACAAAAACAAGCAGGATTGTGGACAAAAAGCTAATTGATCTCTCTAACGAGCTCTCAATTACTTACGAACATAGCATAACAAACAATTCGTGCATATTTATGTACAGTGCATATTGATCTCTTTGACGAGCTCTCAATTGCACAAAAACAAGTACAGTGCACTCGTGGTAACGTGTACTATTTAAAACCAAGGGAGTTTACGTTAGTGAAAATGTTCACGTTAGCGATTGTAGAATTTGAAGACGCAAAATAACTTCAAATTGCTAAATTCAGGATTTTTACACATTTAAATGTAAAAGTATTTTATTATTGCCATTAGTATGTTCATGGGTATGAACATACATATTAAATTGCGAATAAAATTTCACATTCGATTTATTCATTAAAAAAATCCGTTATCTTTTTCTGCTGCTTTTTCCTTTCTAATAGTTGAAATACTGTTTTCTCCCTTAAGCGTCTAAGTACACTCATGTCGCTTTGATCAACCATTGCATCTCCAGCCCATTGCAATGCCTTGTTAAAGATTTCAACTGCCTCACTTGCGGCAATTTTCTTTATGGGGTCTTCGGCAATACAATCATCATCGTCACTTTCTTCAATTTCATGGATTTCGGTGGTATCATCAACACAAGGGTCATCGTTCCACTCTCGAACCATTGGCAATGTAAACTCGACCTAAAATAGAAAAAAGTAATAATGATATCAAAGTGTGTCGTAAAACTTCTACCTGAGGACGCAAGTCCTGAAGGAGATCAACTGACATTCGCATTAAAGAGTTTATTTCTGCACTCCATTTGTCTTTCAGGTTACTTAATGGAATGTTATATTCAGGGTCCTCCTCGTTTCCCATTAAACTTAAAATGTTTTTCCAACAATTGGCAAGAGTTTCTGTGCTGACCCGATCCCACGCGACAGATAAAAGAGTAACAGCATCTTTCAACGTTACATTTTTCATTGATTCAAGCAAATCTAAGTTTTTTGCTGCTATTGAAGCCAACAAACTGTTTCTGTAATATAACTTCGTTATTTTAATCGCATTTTGATCCATAGGTTGGATAAGAGGGGTGATATTTGGCGGCATGAACATGGCAATTATATTTCCATCTTCAGTTTTTAATTCTGCTTCACTTGGGAGCGTTGTCAATAAGTAATAGTGCCTTTATTGGTAAGTTCTTCCGCTTTAGAAACAATCTTACCTGTCCAAAAGCAAGAATTTATAATATTTATTAATTAAGCGAAAAAATTGTTTACCTGTGGCACAAAAGATTGATGGAACCAATGTTTAAAAATGGCAGACGTCAGCCAGGCTGATTTCGAGTTCTTATAATCCATAGGGCAACTAAAGTGTTTAAAGCTGCGTGGATTTTTTGCCTTACCAATTACTAAAAGTTTAAGTTTATGTGCAACCGATGCATTTGCGCAACAGAGAAATGTTATACGCTGCTTCTCCGTCTTTGTTCCTGGAGCAGTTTTTTCATACGATGATACATAGGTCTTATCTGGCAAAAGCTTCCAGAATAAACCAGATTCGTCAGCATTGTACAATTGGTCATTACATAACTCCATTTCCTGAATTTTTTGTTTTAGTTTCAGTTTAAATGGATCAAACAATTGAGGCTGCGATGAGAGTTTTTCTCCAGATACTTTAAGCAATCTAACTCCGTATCTTTTCTTAAATCCGTCACTAGCATTGAATCCGGTCGCGCTTTCTTTAAGTAGGGAATGCAATTCCTTAGCCTTTTCTCTTAGCATTAATCCACTTACAGGACAATTCCTTTCGCGCATCCGGATGAACCAAAGGTATAGACTTTTTTCCATAGCTGGAAGCTCTGACGATTTTAAAGTTTTTCTTTTTCCCGGTCCTTGGTATGTATTATTCACGCATTCTAAAATGGCTTCCTTTTTCTTTTTAATACTGCATATTGTTGACTTAGCGACATTATATTTTTTTGCTAAGTTAGTCACACTTGTTCCTTTTTTCAGACTGTCTAAAATGTCTGTTTTTTCTTTTAATTGCAAGCACTTCAATTTTTTAGAACTCATTCCGATTGATTGATCACTCCGCGAAAGAAAAAACCTTCAACTGAAGTAAGTCGTTGTCATATGGTAAACATTTGCGCAAATTTTTCAATATTAGGGGATTCCCCTGACATAGTTCAGCGAATTAAAAGACAGCGGCTACGCTGGCTAGGTAATGTTGTCCGAATGGACGAAAACACTCCAGCTCTGAAAGTATTCGACGCTGTACCCGCCGGGGGAAGCAGAGGAAGAGGAAGACCTCCACTCCGTTGGAAGGACCAAGTGGAGAAGGACCTGGCTACGCTTGGAATATCCAATTAGCGCCACGTAGCGAAAAGAAGAAACGACTGGCGCGCTGTTGTTAACTCGGCTATAATCGCGTAAGCGGTGTCTGCGCCAATTAAGAAGAAGAAGGGGATTCCCCGAACTTAAAAAATAAAATTTTATGTATTCAGTGTTGTCCGTATGTTAGTAAAAATTGTAGTGAACAAAAATTTTGTTCACGTTACTGAGCTTTCTAAGTAAGTATGTTCACGTTACAGAGTAGTCAATGTAAAAAAAGCGTGTTCACGTTAGCCGGTGTTCACGTTAGGCGGTGTTCACGTTACCGCGAGTGCACTGTAAATACAAGCCAATTATTAGGGTGTGCCTATATACGTATATAGAAAATACTTAAAAATAAAATTGCGGTTTAAAACAAATCATATAAAATAAAATTAAAATAAATTTAAATAGCAAGTAATTAAGCAACGGTATAAACGGTAATAAAACAAATAACCCGTCTTTTACGAAAAACAAAAAAAAAACGTTTATATACTTAAAAAAGTATTCAGTCACACTGGGAAACCTTTATTTCATTTTAAAAAAATATTTCTACATACAACCAAAATAATGGACAATAACAAAAATCGAAGTACACCTGCAGCTACACACTCAAAACAGGTTGCTAGATTTATTTCAGAAAGTGACAGTTTAACAAGGTACTGCACTAGATTTGCCTCTTCACCGATTCACGAAAACTCGGAATCGTTACTAGAAATCAAAATTATAAACCTCAACAATTTTTGGACTCGCCTCCAAGTGGGTCATGACGCCATAGTAGATTCTGACAGTTCAGATCTACCACAAAATTTTAAATCATCGGCTTACGATATTTACGAAAACTGCTTAGACCTGCTTATTGATATCATCGGCCTCAACACCCGCGCCGTTAGTTCTGCTTTCTCCAGGCTGGACAAGGAAGCACAGAAAATGGGTCTGGCAGTGAACGAGGGCAAGACGAAGTATCTCCTGTCATCAAACAAACAGTCGTCGCATTCGCGACTTGGCACTCACGTCACTGTTGACAGTCATAACTTTGAAGTTGTAGATAATTTCGTCTATCTTGGAACCAGCGTAAACACCACCAACAATGTCAGCCTAGAAATCCAACGCAGGATAACTCTTGCCAACAGGTGCTACTTCGGACTGAGTAGGCAATTGAGAAGCAAAGTCCTCTCTCGACAAACAAAAACCAAACTCTATAAGTCACTCATAATTCCCGTCCTGCTGTATGGTGCAGAGTCTTGGACGATGTCAACAACGGATGAGTCGACGTTGCGAGTTTTCGAGAGAAAAGTTCTGCGAAAGATTTATGGTCCTTTGCGCGTTAGCCACGGCGAATACCGCATTCGATGGAACGATGAGCTGTACGAGATATACGACGACATCGACATAGTTCAGCGAATTAAAAGACAGCGGCTACGCTGGCTAGGTCATGTTGTCCGGATGGACGAAAACACTCCAGCTCTGAAAATATTCGACGCAGTACCCGCCGGGGGAAGCAGAGGAAGAGGAAGACCTCCACTCCGTTGGAAGGAAGAAGTGGAGAAGGACCTGGCTTCGCTTGGAATATCCAATTGGCGCCACGTAGCGAGAAGAAGAAACGACTGGCGCGCTGTTGTTAACTCGGCTATAATCGCTTAAGCGGTTTCTACGCCAATTAAGAAGAAGAAGCTTAGACCAGTACGAAGAAACAAAAGCTATGATCTCCGATCAACTAAAGCTCATTAAAGCAATTGCACCTACTCTCCTCAGTAGAGTAGAGCTACCACAAATATACAGTCAATAGGCAAGTTCAGGCATCCACCTTGAGGTGCCCGCATGTGACACAGAAACATTCTATGGAGGTTATGAAGAATGGCCGTCCTTCCGGGACATGTTCACGGCCGTGTACATAAACCATCCTCAATTACCACATGCGCAAAAATTGTATCACCTCAGATACAAAAATAAAGGTCAAGCAGGCAAAATAGTCAAACAGTTCGCATTAAATGACGACAATTTCAATTTGGCTTGGGAAGCTCTAAAAGCGAGATATGAAAATGAAAGAATACTGGTCGATAAACAAGTAATGACACTAATGAACTTGCCAAAAGTTAAGAAAGGAACAAGTGTAGAATTCATCAAACTAGAATCCACTGTTTCAAATTGCTTGTCGATTCTATCGACACTAAATATTCCCACAGAGAGCTGGGACCCAATTCTGGTAAATATTTGCACCGCCGCATTACCAGAAAACTTTCGTTACTTCTATGGGAGCAATCGCTCTCATCACGAAAAAAGTGCCCAACGTGGCAACAAATGAAAGTTTTTCTCACCATCCAATATGAAATTACGGAAAGGTTAGAAGAAAAAATAATCAAAACTAAGACCATTAAACACGACCAAAATAGAAGCTTAGACCTCAAGCTAGAAGCAAAAACAATTTAAACAAAAACTTTTACAAAACACAATCGTTCACATCCGAACAAAGAAAACATACGTCATGCGAATTATGCACAAGAGGGCATAAGCTTAAAACTTGCGAGAAGTTTAAGAAATTAAATATTAACGAAAGGAACAACTTTGTCAGATCAAGAAGACTCTGTACAAACTGCTTGTCCTATACACACAATCTTAAAAATTGCAAAAGCAAATATAATTGCTTATATTGTCACAAAAGACACAATTCAATGCTTCATTACAGCGGATATCCCATCTCACCCCAAAGAAGCGCTTGTACACAAAGAACCAAGAGTATAATTGCAAAAACAAATCCCGAAAAACAAAATTTGAAAAATTGCCAAGAGACACCATGTTGCTCAATGGCACAAAAAGTTCAAACGCTGCACAGCGAAGCACAAAGTGGACTAGTTATAGAACCAGTTACCACCAGACCATCTCAGACTGAGAACAAAAACCTTAATTCACAATTAAGTAAATCGCAAAAATTAAATAAACTTCCATTAGCAAACAAAACTATAAAAGATCAGTATTGTGAGCACTTCTCTAAAGCCGCAACTACTGGATCAAATAATTGCCGGTACGTCGTACGACTGCCACTAGAGCCAGAATTTTCCAATACTCCACAAATTGGTATAAAAAACAAAGTCAGAGTTACCTCTGACAGTCCCTATATTAAAAGGACATACTACTTTTCGGCCCCGCAGGACGGCTTTCGCCAATAATGGAAAAACAAAAAAAAAAAAATTCTGGACAAATCCTAGAGCGGTGGCGCACTAATACTTGTCAAATTAGTGCATACGCACTTATATACAAAAATTTCCAAAAAGTCCAAAATTCGACACCTATTATACAATATGGGACAACTCAAAATTGACGTTAAGGGATCACCAAATTCCGAATGCGATACAGTGACGCACCTAAACTTTCAAAAGTCAATGGTCCCTCTTATCGCATCTATTCAAGCGCGCCTCATATGGGTAGGTTAAGGGAATCAGCTGCATAAAGCTTCAAATTAATTCTCTACGAATCAAATCCGTTCTCCATTCACGGTCATTCTCTCGCAAGATCCCTCTTATTAAATTATAGTTTCTTATTGTACGCACGTAGAATCATATGTACATACATACCAAATACTAAGTATGTTTAAAACCAAAACCGTTTCCAACATTTATAGCATGTGTTGTGTGCTCTCGGCTACTCTACCAGCAGTACGCCGAAATACGTAATACTAGGCAAAATATTCGCCTAGGGGGCCCAGGATGTTTAAATGAGTTAAGCTTACACCCACTCTACCCGGGAAAAACTGGCGCACCCTAGCTAGACACCAACACACCACACCACCAATACACCACACCTGGGGACACATTGGATTTCACCACATCAGATCAAAAAGGATGGAGAGCGGGAAGCAGACAATATTCGTTCTAAGCATTTCGACCATCAACGTTCGCCATATATGTATGTACTCATCGCACATCAACTTTCGATTCCAACTGAACAGTTACAACATTGACAACTCAAGTTGAGGAAATCTCAAACGAGTACCTCAATTCACAATTGAAAAAATTTTGGGAATTAGAAGAACTCCCACCCATATCAGTCACAACCCCGGAAGATCAGTATTGTGAGGATTTTTACAGAGCCACAACTACTAGATCAGAAAACGGTCGGTACGTCGTACGACTACCACTTAAGCAACAATTTCCAGATACACTCGCCTTAGGTCACTCTCGCACCTCTGCAATACAGCAGTTTTTAAGCATGGAAAAAAACCTACTTAGAAAAGGTGAGCTTAAAAAAGATTATGATGGTGTCTTAGAAGAATACCTCCATTTAGACCACATGGAGGAAGTAAGCCCATGCGAAAAAATCATAAAAGGCAAATATCACTCATTCTACTTGCCACATCATGCAGTAGTAAAGCCTGACAAAAAAACCACAAAGGTTAGAGTTGTTTTTAATGCTTCAAGATCCACTAGCTCGGGGAATTCCCTAAATAATATTCTATTTACGGGACCCACGCTCCAACCAGATTTAATGCTCCTCATATTAAATTGGCGTATATACAAATACGTATTCAATGGGGATGTCGAGAAAATGTATCGACAAATACTGGTACATAAAGATGATCAAGATTTTCAGAGAATTATTTTCCGAAAATCCCCCAATAGTCCACTAAGCGACTTTAAGCTAAAAACAGTTACCTTTGGCGTAAACTGTGCCCCGTACTTAGCCATTCGTACGCTTCACGAACTGGCAGAAGACACAAAGTCAGAATTTCCTCTGGCAACACAAGTGTTAAAAACACAAACGTATGTGGACGATATTCTGTCTGGAAGCCACAGTCTTTCACAAGCATACGAGTCACTAGCACAAGTGACACAAGCTCTAAAAGCAGCAGGCTTTCCGTTTTAAAAGATAACGGCTAACCACCCTAATATTTTAAAGGGTGTACCAAAAGAAAATATATTAGACACTAACTTCCTTAAATTTGAAAAGGAAAGCACAACAGTCAATATCAGCAGTATCCGTCATAACAAAGAGGCAAATTTTATCCTCGGTGGCAAAACTTTTCGACCCCGCAGGATGGCTTTCTCCAATTATGATACAAGCGAAAATCCTGATTCAAGAATTATGGCTAGACGGAACAGACTGGGACGAACAAGTGAAACCACTTCGTTTAGAAAAGTGGTCCCAGTTCGCAGGAAATCTTAGTGATATCTCACAGATCCAAATCCCACGATGGGTAAATTTTGCCCCAGAGCACAAAGTCGAACTTCATGGCTTCTGTGACGCCTCTGAAAAGGCATATTGTGCCACCATTTATGTGCGCACACAATCAGACACAGCAACCACCAGTCACCTACTAGTAGCCAAGGCAAAGGTAGCTCCTCTAAAAACAATAAGTCTACCACGACTGGAACTATGTGGTGCGTTACTACTTGCTAAACTAGTATCCATGGTGCAAACACATCTAAATATGGAAAAGTATAAATTGTATCTCTGGTCTGATTCCGAAATTGTATTAGCCTGGTTAGAAAAAGCACCCCATGCATGGAAGATGTATATTTCCAGTAGCCAGTGCTGACAATCCTGCCGATCTAGGTACAAGAGAGTGCAAACCCCTGCACCTTACCTCCACCACTCTTTGGTGGAATGGTCCCCGATGGTTAACAGAATCTCCCGATTCTTGGCCACAATCGCCTATCCGCAATATAATTGCCCCCGAAGGTCGGAATATCGATTCCTTTCATACAGCGATAGACGATGCCGACATCCTTGAGCCATTTTCATCATATTCCCGAGCACTCAGGGTAATCGCTTACATGTTCAAATTCATAGAGCGACTCAAGATTAAAGTCAAGGGAGAGCCCTCAGTGTACTCCCAAGGTGATACATTGTTGCACCTAGACCTACAAAAGGCAAAGGTCGCTCTCATCACTTACACCCAATCGCGCCATTTCAGCAGCGAGACGTCACTACTAAGAGAATCGAAGCCGATTAATAAAAGGAGCTCACTTTTAGTACTAAATCCATTTCTGGATACAAAAGGTGTGCTTCGTGCGAATGGTTGGCTTGCCAACTCAAGCCTGACATATAACGAACGCCATCCCATAATTTTGCCAGAACAATCACAACTTGCCACATTGCTTATCCGCTATATACACATATTAATGCTACACGCGGAACATCGCTTGATGCAACATATAATCCGCCAAGAGTTCTATATTCCCCGACTTAAGCCTCAAATAAAAAAGTGCATTTTCATGTGCAAGATCTGCGCGATGCATAAACAGAAAATGAGGACGCAGATTATGGCAGCACTTCCACCGCAACGCTGCAACTTTGCTCCGCCTTTCACTACCACAGGCGTCGATTTCGCTGGGCCTTTTCAGATAAAGGCGTCCATGCTAAGGTCCCCCACACTAATGAAGGGCTACGTGGCTGTCTTTGTCTGTTTTACGACAAAAGCAGTGCACCTCGAGCTATGTACTAATCTGACAAAAGAGGCTTTCCTCGCGGCATTTGCACGCGGATGGAGTCATGTGTAGAAGTTCACGCAAGTGAGGAAAGTTCTCTGATCGCCATTCACTTGGGAGTGGCCAGAAACGATTCTTTTACACATGGCTCAAGCAGCTCACTACTTCCGGTCTTTGACCAAGTATCCTCTGGGTAGCCTAAGAACATCCGTTCGAAGGCGAGCTAAAGTGAGAAGGCGAAACATTCCCTACAAGGGTTGTGCGGGTTTGGGACCCGCCACGTAAAAAACACCCCCAGTGAAGAGCTACAACCAGCCTCGGATGAGAGACCCCCCTTTTGATGACGACCATGGCAAACGAAATAAGGACTACGAATTGAGGGCATGCACCTGGAATGTCCGGTCCCTTAATTGGGAAGGTGCCGCTGCCCAGCTGGTTGATGTCCTCGTAAAGACAAAGGCTGACATCACCGCCGTCCAAGAAATGCGATGGACGGGACAAGGACAGAGACGAGTAGGTCCTTGTGACATTTACTACAGTGGCCATATAAAGGAGCGCAAGTTTGGTGTAGGATTCGTGGTGGGAGAGAGACTCCGTCGCCGAGTACTATCATTCACTGCGGTGAATGAACGTCTAGCCACAATCCGCATCAAAGCGAGGTTCTTCAACATATCGCTGATTTGCGCCCACGCCCCGACGGAAGAGAAGGACGATGTGACCAAAGATGCCTTCTATGAGCGCTTGGAGCGCGCTTATGAGAGCTGCCCCCGCCACGATGTCAAAATCGTGCTTGGCGACTTTAACGCCAGGGTGGGCAAAGAAGGTATATTTGGCACTACGGTCGGTAAATTCAGCCTCCACGACGAAACATCCCCAAATGGGTTGAGGCTGATTGACTTCGCCGGGGCCCGAAATATGGTTATCTGTAGTACTAGATTCCAGCATAAGAAGATTCATCAAGCTACCTGGCTGTCTCCGGATCGAAAAACTACCAACCAGATCGATCATGTTGTGATAGACGGAAGACACGTCTCCAGTGTTTTAGATGTGCGTGCGCTCCAAGGTCCTAACATCGACTCGGACCACTATCTTGTTGCAGCTAAGATTCGCACCCGCCTCTGTGCAGCAAAAAACGCGCGCCACCAAACACAAGGAAGGTTCGACGTCGAGAAGCTGCAATCACAACAGACAGCCGAACGATTTTCTACTCGGCTTGCACTCCTGCTCTCTGAGAGCACTCGTCAACAACTCGGTATAAGGGAACTGTGGGACGGCATTTCAAACTCCTTACGTACAGCTGCAACCGAAACCATTGGTTTTCGGAAAGTGCAAAAGAACAGCTGGTACGACGAGGAGTGCCGTGTCGCAGCGGAGAGAAAACAGGCTGCCTACCTCGCAACGTTACGATCGACCACTACACGTGCGGGATGGGATAGATACCGAGAGTTGAAGAGGGAAGCGAGACGCATTTGTAGACAGAAGAAGAAAGAGGCTGAAATGCGTGAGTACGAAGAGCTTGATAAGCTGGCCGACAGGGGTAATGCTCGAAAATTCTACGAAAAAATGCGGCGGCTTACGGAAGGTTTCAAGACCGGAGCGTATTCCTGTAGAACCCCCAAAGGTGATCTAGTCACTGATGCCCAGAGCATAGTTAAATTATGGAGGGAACACTTCTCCAGCCTGCTGAATGGCAGTGAACGCACAACACCAGGAGAAGGAGAACCCGATTCCCCAATCGATGACGATGGAGCAGACGTTCCATTACCCGACCATGAAGAAGTTCGAATAGCAATTGCCCGCCTGAAGAACAACAAAGCGGCAGGGGCCGACGGATTGCCGGCCGAGCTATTCAAACACGGCGGCGAAGAACTGATAAGGTGCATGCATCAGCTTCTTTGTAAAATATGGTCGGACGAAAGCATGCCCAACGATTGGAATTTAAGTGTGCTATGCCCAATCCATAAAAAAGGAGACCCCACAATCTGCGCCAACTACCGTGGGATTAGCCTCCTCAACATCGCATATAAGGTTCTATCGAGCGTATTGTGTGAAAGATTAAAGCCCACCGTCAACAAACTGATTGGACCTTATCAGTGTGGCTTCAGACCTGGCAAATCAACAACCGACCAGATATTCACCATGCGCCAAATCTTGGAAAAGACCCGTGAAAAGAGAATCGACACACACCACCTCTTCGTCGATTTCAAAGCTGCTTTCGACAGCACGAAAAGGAGCTGCCTTTATGCCGCGATGTCTAAATTTGGTATCCCCGCAAAACTAATACGGCTGTGTAAACTGACGTTGAGTAACACCAAAAGCTCCGTCAGGATCGGGAAGGACCTCTCCGAGCCGTTCGATACCAAACGAGGTTTCAGACAAGGCGATTCCCTATCGTGCGACTTTTTCAACCGGCTTTTGGAGAAAATAGTTCGAGCCGCAGAACTAAATAGAGAAGGTACCATCTTCTATAAGAGTGTACAGCTGTTGGCGTATGCCGATGATATTGATATCATCGGCCTCAACACCCGCGCCGTTAGTTCTGCTTTCTCCAGGCTGGACAAGGAAGCACAGAAAATGGGTCTGGTAGTGAACGAGGGCAAGACGAAGTATCTCCTGTCATCAAACAAACAGTCGTCGCATTCGCGACTTGGCACTCACGTCACTGTTGACAGTCATAACTTTGAAGTCGTAGATAATTTCGTCTATCTTGGAACCAGCGTAAACACCACCAACAATGTCAGCCTAGAAATCCAACGCAGGATAACTCTTGCCAACAGGTGCTACTTCGGACTGAGTAGGCAATTGAGAAGCAAAGTCCTCTCTCGACAAACAAAAACCAAACTCTATAAGTCACTCATAATTCCCGTCCTGCTGTATGGTGCAGAGTCTTGGACGATGTCAACAACGGATGAGTCGACGTTGCGAGTTTTCGAGAGAAAAGTTCTGCGAAAGATTTATGGTCCTTTGCGCGTTAGCCACGGCGAATACCGCATTCGATGGAACGATGAGCTGTACGAGATATACGACGACATCGACATAGTTCAGCGAATTAAAAGACAGCGGCTACGCTGGCTAGGTCATGTTGTCCGGATGGACGAAAACACTCCAGCTCTGAAAATATTCGACGCAGTACCCGCCGGGGGAAGCAGAGGAAGAGGAAGACCTCCACTCCGTTGGAAGGACCAAGTGGAGAAGGACCTGGCTTCGCTTGGAATATCCAATTGGCGCCACGTAGCGAGAAGAAGAAGCGACTGGCGCGCTGTTGTTAACTCGGCTATAATCGCTTAAGCGGTTTCTACGCCAATTAAGAAGAAGAAGATTTGCACGCTTCGTCGGACGACGCGGTTTTCCGTCAAAACTTATGAGCGACAACGGAAAAACGTTTATAGGGGCTCAAAGAGCCACAGAAAAACAGTTTGTTGATTTCATTAAGCAAGTTTCCCCTGAGATCGTACAAAAGGACGCTCACCAAGGCATTAATTGGCAATTTATTCCCCCAAGCGCGCCTCATATGGGTGGTTTATGGGAATCCGCAGTAAAAAGTTTCCATTCCAGTTTAAATTCCATTTTAAAAAAGTAGCTGGAAACTACAAATTTAATTACGAAGAATTCCCAACATTGCTAATCCGCATTGAAGCCGTACTCAATTCACGGCCACTAACAATGCTCTCGCAAGACCCCTCAGATTTTACAGCCCTAACCCCCGGGCACTTTTTCAAAGGAGCACCCATTCTGGCCACACCTGAGCCAGGCGTGGAGTCGCTGTCCTTATTAAATCGATGGGAACGAATTAAAATTCTCCATCATAATTTCAGTCGCCGATGGAAAGAAGACTATTTAAAAGACCTCCCCAAGAGGTATCGATGGAAAACATCTGAAAATGCGCATAAGCTTGGAGATTGTGTCCTAATTAACGATGATTGTCTCCCTCCGACCGAATGGCGGCTTGGCCGCATAGAAAAGCTTTACTATGGCTCCGACGGTCATATCCGAGTAGTCGATCTCCGTACGCAAACCGGAACGTTAACTAGACCGCTTGTAAAACTATGTTTTTTACCAACTACCGATAATAACGAAACGGTGTCAAAACTCGTTAAAACAAGCGCCGAAATAAACGATAATCAAACAATATAACTTAGTTATTTAAAAGCTCGTCCAAAATGACGGTCCACTCGTGCCACATATTGTGGAACAAACTATGAATGATAAATCTATAAACATTTGCTCTTCTTCCACACAGGGTATAATGGATGGCGATAGGCCGGTTACACCAACGCCACCTATACGTTCGGCTATCGCAGTGCCGCACACTGGGGCTGCCCCCGTAGCAGCGCCCCGTACCACCACTGTAACCACTGCGCCAACCGTTGCACGAACTGCTGCCCGGCAACCAACGACCGCGGCTTCGCAGCCGCTCCGAACCCGATGCCCGCTTTGTTGCCGCCCACACCGCTTGCAGCACTGCCCTATTTTTAAGGGGATGACTTCCAATCAGCGTCAGCAGGTGGCTCAGGCACATGGCCACTGCTTGAATTGTCTGGCTCAAACGCATGGTACACTGTAGTGCGTGTCTGACACCATGTGCCAGCACTGTGAGCGGCCACATCATACACTGCTACACCGTCATCCCAGACGCGCTGTCGCCCGTTCATCTGCTCCCCGTAGCCGCGATTTAGCCCGACAGGCGCAGCCAAGCCGTGTAGCACGGACCCGTCAAAGAAATGTCCTCGCAGCACCTCGGGCCTGGCGTCCACATAACGACACTTCGATGCGGCGCCAATCATCCAGGCCACAACCTCGCCGCACGACAGGCCTCAGCAACGTGGTCGCCACCTTGCAGCAGCTACAGTGTCTCCTAGGCTAACTATTCGCCTAGGGGGGCCGGGATGGCCAAATGAGCCTCAGCGTACTACCCCAGCATACAACCCTACATAGAGGCGCAACACCTACACACCACATTCATCATTTCACCACACACGTTCCACAACATTTACATCCACAATGTCACCGCTACAGCAGATCTAGCAGCTGACCGACACCCCACACCAAAAAGCTAGAAAAGGAATAATGGGTAGCGGGCCGGCCTCTTTTTCGACATCACGCTCAAGGAAACAACATCGGCGCGCTCGACCTCTTTTGTACATCTTTTGCGACAGTGATCTTTTACGATTCTATTAAAATGTGTTTTTTATTTAAAAAAAAAATCCGTTTTTTCCTTTTGCTTTAATAAGAACATACGGTGATACCTTCGCCAGAAACGGAAAAAAGGTAGTTTTCTTATTCAAGGTGATGATATTTGTAAATAAGTGATTAAGAAGGCTAAAAAACTTGTAAATTTCGGGCTATTTTTGTTTACGATCTTCTCTTTCTTGGCGATGTTTGCGTTTAAATGCACCGCTGGGTTTCTTCTTTTTATCCATAATTTTAGTTTTCTAATTTATTTAAACAATACAATATTAGATTGTGCTCATGAAATGAGACCACGAACGAACTCATGCCCGCGGACCTAGGTATAACTTTTGAATTTCTCGGAACTGAGTTGTCATTATTAAAGTGGTTTTGGAACCTTTTATACTTATTTTGAAAACGGGAGAAGTTTCTAAAAGTTCAGTTCGATCGAGATTTCTGGTAAGAGTTCGAGATTCCCTGAGCTTAAAGGCCCCGCCTAGCCCTAGGTAGCTACGTCCTTGATATATCGCCTTACAATATTCTGCACTGTGGTTCGTAGTTTTCCCAGTTTTTTTGGAAACTTCGCGAATTGATAGCCCTTCCAGCTTAGGATGCAGCTCTCAAGAAATGTAAAAACTTCATATAAAAAAACGATTAAGAAATGGTCAAGAAATTTTCCTGCGTAACCAGCTGTCAAATTTACTTGAAGAAATAATATATTTTTTTTTTGAGCAAATACTTAAGAGCTGGATACGGACCTTCGGAATGAAGTTTCACAATTTTTTGCCCCTGTTCGAAATTTGTTTGCTTTCAAAATAACACACGATGAATATACAATGATTAATTGTTGAAATAAAAACGCAGAACTTATTTCAGTTCCAAAAAATTACGGTGTCCCAGTTTGCATTTCACATTCACGTCGTATGTGTGTATGTTTTTTGGCTTAGTTCCCATGAAGTTTGGCGAGGGTTACCAAGTTTACGAGGGATTCTAGCTAATATATTTAAGTACAGTACTTTTCGGATATAAGCCCCCTGGTTAAAAGATTTCCCCGCTTATGAGGAAATAAAATCAGGTCACAAAAAATTCCACATAGGCAATGTACAGAAAAATCCCTCGTTAATGTGTTCCCGCTTATAATATTGAAAATGTGCCAGCCATTTAAAGAAATTTATACAAAAATCCCCGGATATAAGAATGAAAAATCTGACAACATTTATTTGATTTTTTTTTTGCGGTATGGCAATCTGTAAAAACATATGTTTGTTGATTAATTTTATGTTTGCAAAATTTATTAGGGTTTATTTTTTTACAGTATGGCTGGTAACAAAAGAGAGGCAAAACTTATAACTGCACCCACTGATTAGAAATTTGAAGATACAATTGCTGAAGTAGAAAAAATCGTTGAGAGCCTGGCAGATGCAAATACACAAAGCTCATTTGAAACATATATTTAGGGAGTTCACAAGTCGTACTATTTGTGGTATTTGGTCTATTGCCTATTAAATTATGATAGTTGTAAAACGAATCTTGTGAGCGCCCTGTACTATTTAATGCACTATTGCATGCGCTATTTCTGCAATTAATCAGCTGATTCAAACAAAACAAAAAAAATTCATAAAAATTAAAATGCCTAGAAGAAGTGAAATGAGCAAATTAAAGCTGCAATTTGCGAAAAATACTTACAAGACATACTCATGTTGGAATTAAGTAACTTTTCCATTATTTCCTCCAAAAATTTTTTGCAAATCTAATTCTTTTAGGTGATGACGATGAGCAGGAAGAAGTGGATGAACAATTTAGAGTTAATATGCTTATATTATTGAACAATCGCCGAAGTGCTCACTTAGGAGTTCCTAAGTCGAACCATTGGGAGCGGAATGTATTAAAGCATTTTGACGAAAACAGATTTTGCCAAATGATGCGCTTAAACCAAACAGAATTTGCTTACCTTCTAAACTTAATAAAAGATGATGATGTGTTTCGAAATGATTATAACGCAGCACAACTTTCGATCGATACACAACTTAAGATCGTCCTTTTTCGATTAGGATCATCAGGTGAAGGACTTTCGGTTCGTAAAGTGGCATCCTTGTTTGGTATAGGAGATGGCGGTACCATTCAGATCGTAACCATGCGAGTTTTTAATGCTATTATTAACTTGAAACAAAGGTTTTTATACTGGCCCGATGAAAGGCAATGATTAAAGCTTATTGCAGCAACAGAAAAGGAATGCCTGGGTGTGTTGGATACATTGATGGGTCTGAAATTAAGTTGGCCGAAGCACCTGTGAGGAATCACGAAATATTTTTTCCCCTAAGCGCCAAAATTCTGTAAAAATTCAAGTTATTTGTGATCATCGGCTACGCATAAGACAACTTACACTTGGTTACCCGGGAAGTGTTCATGATGCGAAAATGTTCTCGGGATGTTTGCTGTCAAAACATCCCAATAGATTTTTGTCAACCTCGCAATGGATAGCTGGAGATAGTGCATATCCATTAAAGCCATTTTTAGTAACCCCGTTTCGGCAAAATAGTACAGAATATAGCAGAGAAGAAAGAGAAAATTTCAATAAATACTTTTCCAAATACCGCGTACGTATTGAAAATTGTTTTGGGGCCTTGAAAGAAAAATTTTCATGTCTAAAAGAACTCAAGTTCAGATTGCACACTATCCAAACAAGAGAGAGTGTAATGAGTGGATAATGGTCTGTTGTATTTTGCACAACATTTTTATAAATTTCAACAACGAATATCATGAAAGCAGCGTGGAACCCAGTGTAAATTTATTACCATCAACAGACCTTAGACATAGTCTACTGAACTTTATTCAAAACCATCCTATTGTTTAACGCTTTTACTTATGTATATAAATATTCATTGAATTAAAAAAATTAACTTTACCTACTAGTATTACCCTCTACTTTACCTGTACATAATTCGGTATGACGCTATGCTTTCAAATGTTACAAAAAATAAACGATTAATTTCACTAAATCAGACAAATTTTATTTCATTTAAATTGTTTGGTTAGATATTTATATATATATAGATATACACATACGTACTTTTGTCGGATTGTTTGATTTCTTTTGTTTTTTAGCTTTTATAGAAAAGTAAACAAATATTTATTTTATAAATTACAGCATTTATATATTTTATAAAATCGTATATATGTAAGTGTTCGTCATATCTAAAACACCAAAATTCAATGTAATACTGTTTGGATCTTACGTTTACTAATTTATTTTCAATATTTTTTTGTAAAAGTATAGCTCATTCTATAATATAAATTACACAATTAAATATTTGTGAATTTCGTAAAAAGCTTGAAACTTTTATTTGTATGGTTTATATTATAGATTGAGCTATACTTTTATAAAAAATTATTACATTAAATTTTGTTGTTTTAGATATGACGAACACCTTATGTAATTAAAATGTTTACATATTTAAACTCCGGACTATCGCAGCGTTATTACAGAGCTTTCGGCTGTTTCTTAAAACTATTTTTTGGCACTTCAGGCGTAACATTAATTAATTGAATGTATAAATAAAAATATAAGTTAACGAAATTCATTTTTTAATATAAAAAAAAATCAAATTCAATATATTAAATTAAATTAAACTCTATTACAGTGGCGAGCACAAATGAGTATATGTATAGTGATTTTTCTTACAATATTCGCAATGCTTTTCATGACAAATTTTTTCATAAATTTTTTAAACGAATTAGTTCAAAAAGCATATAAATCAAAATTTCAAACATTTTACAACATTTATAAAAATCCAACAAACTCCCATATGAACTTTTAAGAAATTTTCGAGTAAGTTACAAATTTTATTTTAGATTATTATGCCAAGTTTCAAGTGCCTTAAAATTTCCGTTAATTTTAGATCATTTTTTGCTGACGGATTTGTAACTTACTCAAAAATTTCTTAAAAGTTCATATGGGAGTTTGTTGGATTTTTATAAATGTTGTAAAATGTTTGAAATTTTGATTTATATGCTTTTTGAACTAATTCGTTTAAAAAATTTATGAAAAAAGTTATCATGAAAAGCATTGCGAATATTGTAAGAAAAATCACTATACATATACTCATTTGTGCTCGCCACTATATTACCTTAAATCATTTAAGTTACGTTAAAATAATTGTTTATATTTAAGCTTAAGCTCTTCCATAGCTAATCGCTCTTTCATTTCGAGCTCAAGAACTTTCAGCTTTTCTGCGCTTTTAAAATTCCTTTCTTTCAAATCAAAATTCTTTTCTTTTAACACCAATTCTCTTTCCCTTATAACTAACTCCCTGTCTCTTGCTGCCAATTCTGCTTCTAGTTTTTCTTTCTTGGAACTAATGACTTCAGCTTGGAGTTTCATTATTTCCGAAACCCCCGTTCTGCTGTATATGCCCTTACGGTTCGTACTTGGCGTACAACTAATTTCGGCAGAACTTTCGTTACCATTTAAATGTAACACACAATCTGGGCCTTGGGAGCTCTCCGGTTCTTCAATCGGTACTGCTATCTGAGTTTCTACAGCACCTTCAAAATCCAAATACTCAGCGGTCATCGTATCTTCGATTGCGGCACATTCACTAACTCTGCTCCCAAAAATGTCTTCGAGCTCGTAAAAAAAAGTGCACATTTTTAGTAGAGTACCTTAAATAAAATATAGGTTATTCAAATAAATTGGCAACTGAAACATATAAAATACCCACTTTTAATAGTTTCGCCACTCATGCTACCTGCTCCCCTCGAGCCTTCCCATGTCTTCGCTTTGTTGTAGCTCACTCTCATGTTCCGCGCTTTAGAACGCACATGCTTCCACTACATGGATAGATTTTTTGCCATGCAGAATTGCTTATAGTAAGCTTGAGCGGACGGCTTCTGTTAAATATATGTTTCCAAATTATTAAATTTAATATTTCAAGAAATAAAAACAAACCTCAAGTTGCCGATTTTCCAACAGAAACTCAATTAGAGACTTCTCTTCTGCTGCCGCCCATCTACGGGTTGGGTTGCAACGGATACGCTTGGCTTTGACCTAAAATTAAAAAAGGTTCTTTAGTAATACATGTTTACATATATTTCTTCTAATTCAAGAATACTTACGTCATTATCTCGGGGTGATGCCATTTTTGTTTTTAATTATTTTAACTAATAGCCTGCAGACAAATTAACAAAATCAGAATGTAAATAGAAACAGCTGATCGAATAGCATCCACAAATAGCAAGGCAAACATACCTTTCAGAGTTGTATTGTGATATTAAAATTTTACTTGCGAAACAAAAACAAAACTTTTACAACTGTTGTATTACAATAGCGCAATAGACCAAATACGACAAATAGTACGACTTGTGAACTCCGTAATTGTATGTGATGACGACATTGCATGCTATGGCAATTGGACTGATGAGGAAATTGTCAGTTCCATGGTTGATGCAGAAGGAGATCCACTGCAAATTGATAACGACGGATCTGAAAATGAAGAGGAGACTGAGGAAATGCTAAAAACACCGTCACTTGCAGAAGGTCTGTATTGCATTCATAGCCTTAGAGCTCACTTCCTGCCAAAAAATAAATACATTGCTGAATTAGAAAGCATGGAAGGAGATATTCTCCATAATGTGATGTCTTTCCAATCTAAACTAGCAATTTTTTTTTATGTAATTTTTTAAGACTTCGTTTTTAAAAAAAAAAAATTATTTTTTAAGACTTCGTTCTGTGTAAAATTTTTTCAAGCATGGGCG
Source organism: Bactrocera neohumeralis (assembly GCF_024586455.1). Taxonomy (NCBI): domain Eukaryota; kingdom Metazoa; phylum Arthropoda; class Insecta; order Diptera; family Tephritidae; genus Bactrocera; species Bactrocera neohumeralis. The sequence goes on from NW_026089624.1 coordinate 8,594,758, forward strand.
ACATCTCATTTGTTCCTTACATTTTTATGTTTTGTTTTTTATATGAATTTTACTTTCGTTTTTTTCTGTTCACTATGTAGTGATGAATACATATACTAAATTATTTTTAAAAAGTATCTAATAAATATTTACATGTTCGTAGCTTAAAAAAGTAGTTGTTTCATATGTGCACTTTTATATAAGCCTCAAAAGGTACATAAAGCGGGATTTTCATATAAGCCCTAAAAGTGCTATTATCAGTGGTTTTCATATAAGACTTCACCGGATAAAGTGCTCCAATTTTGAGCATTTCGCTCGGCTCTTATAACCGAAAAATACTGTATAAAATATGATGCTTACTTTTTATTACAAAACCTTTTCGTTTTCACTCAAGTTGGAGGTTTTTCTTGTAGGATAGTGATGTGTCCGATTTTGCTTTTGAGCCACAGCATGTATATTAGAACTACATATGTTCACTCTTATGCACCATGGAAAACTCAATTTTACACATTCTGCATACGAACAGATATCTCGGACGTACAAATAAACATTTCGGGTCGGCTTTAGAATGCCTTCCCAGGATTTCGGAAATAAAATCATCGTAAGTTAGTTACCGAAGGCCGCCAACGCAAAAAGGCGTTTTACGCGAATAAAAACTTAACACATTCCGGTGTTGGACCGACCAGGGCAGATGATCGCCCATGCAAAAAGAAGTTGACACACCACAGTTACCCGCGATAGACAACTGTAAAATCATGTTTTTCTGTATAAAATGCGCGAAATGATTATATGGAACAACCGTTTCTCGCTAATTTTAAGAAATACAAAATGTTGTTTCAAGATATACTGGCTATTTTAGAATTCACGCTAAAGTTCTAAGAATGTTGTTTTATTTATTTATTTAGTAAAGTCTATGAACATTGATTTTTACAGACTAATGAAAAACTAGGATGCATATTAGAATTCTAAAATAATTAAATTACAATAACATGAGTAGATAACTTAAAATAAAAAACAGAATTGAGGGTATTAATGAAGGATACCCTAGAGTGAGAAAAATAAAGAAGAACTTTCTCGGAAATCGAGTTAACTCCCGCATAGCCCTCTTGAGGGGAGCATATTCAGCAAAATTAGTACTTTCCTTTTTGTAATAAAATGGGGAAATGCATCTGACACAACGCTGGGGAGTATTGAAGTTAAGTTTCGCTAATAAGTAGAGACAGTCAATATCACCGTTAATTACATTGTAGACAAATGAAAGGGAGAGAACGGACCTTCGATTTTCCAGTGATTTAAGATGTAAAAGCAATAAACGCGATGTATACGATGGTGTTGGGTCAACACTCTCTAAGGAGCGGAGAGAATATTTAAGAAAGATCTTTTGAACACGCTCGATCCTGTTAATTGACGATATGCAATATGGTTACCAAATAAACACTGCATACTCCAAAATGGACCGCACAAAACATGTGTACAGTAATTTTAACGTGTAGAGGTCGGAAAAATTTGTAGAATTTCGACGGACAAAGCCAAGTGCAGAAAAAGATTATGAAGTGGTATAGTTTATGTGATTACTGAATGGGGCTTACCCCAAGATCTTTGATTTCAGTAACGCATTTTAGGACGCAATTAGAAATACTGTAACTTGAAGATAAGATGTTGCGTCCCCTACCATAAGAGATCTATGTATGAGCATTTATCTAGATTCAGAAAAACTTCGATTTCAGACACCAATTATGAAAAGTATCAATATCACATTGGAGTTTCAGTACATCTTGTGTGTTTTTGATTAATGCAAAAATTTTTAAGTCGTATGCATATAACAGAAAGTTGGCGAAAGAGAAGCAACAGGAAATGTCAGTGATAAACAGCAAAAAGAGAAGTGGACCCAAGACGCTTCCTTGTGGCACTCCCGAAGACGTAATGAATGAATCAGATGACACTCCATTGACACTGACAACCAGGGGCGTCGCGAGGATCCAGATCATTGGGGGGTGAGTCCCTTTGAAATGCCGACTCATTTTTAGAATTTGCCGATTTAATGTATATGTTTATAAATATATATAAAATAAGGATATCTTCATTTCTGATAAGGTATTACGGAGAAGTTTGACAACATAATAGCATAATTCAACATTTTATTCTCAAATAAGTATTGTACATATTAGTATAATCATCATTTAATATGTTTCTCTTAATATAAAATACATATATTGTTCAGCGACGTGTTACGCGGGAAAAAACAAGATTTTCTTAAGAAATTGAATTGCAAAAAATATAAATTTCTAAGTTATATTTTCACTCTGCGATGTTTCAACATTGACCATTTTCCAACAACATCGCGCAGATCGATTTCGTCTACTTTATCCTTTGAAGAAGAAAGCAGCATCAAAGAATTCAAACGTTCATCCCCGATTGTTGTACGCAAATCGTTGAAAAAAAATTTCAATTTACTAAAAGAACGTTCACATGAAGCTGACGTGACAGGAGCAGTCATTATGTAATGAACAATTTTGTACGCAGAAGGAATGACCTTTCTCAATTTTTACGCTACTATAGAAATGTCATCGAAAGGTTTACACTCTTTACATGAATCAAAAAGAATTTGTGTTTCAGCAAAAATACAATCTAGATCTTCACTGAAGAACTTAGGTTCCAATTGCACAACAAATTGTATAGATTCTATTGTAATATTACTTCTGTTAGCTGGAATCCTGAACATCTCTTGAATGGGTTTGAAGGTTGACATAGTTTCTTGCAAATTATCTTGAATACAATTTGTGAAATTTTCGAGGACAATTTTTAATTCTTTTCTATAAAATGTCTGGAAATCAAAATTACAAGCAGTTGCTGGATTATCGTCATATTTCTTCGGAGCACGGCGTGTTCTGTGGTGTTTCGAAAAGTCATTTTCAGGGTTGATCTGACACTTTTCAGCAAATGCAACTGAACTCGCTAGCAATGCGTTAATTTGTGAATCGTCATTCATTTGTTGGAATGACGCTGATGTGCTTTCAATCAGCAATAATGCGTCAATGCGAAAATGCCGACTCGTTCATAGATGGGGGGGGTGATTGACTTTACAGCAAAAAATAATAATAAAATAAAAATAATTAACAGAACACTCAAAAATTTTCGAAATAGTAGAAAGTTTAGAAATAGGCCTGTAATTGGAGACTACATCCTTTCTACCACCTTTGAGAATAGGGGTAATGCATGCCAATTTCCAATCAGAAATAAAATCCCCGGTGGCGAGAGACTTATTGAAGATAAGATAAGGATATACTAAGGCAGTACAATTTTTTATAACTACGGGCGGATCATATAATAATATATCATCATATATGTATAACAGTGTTTCCCAAAGTGGGCGATAACGCCTCCTTGTGGGCGCTGCAGGTATCAAGGGGGGCGGTAAGAGACCCAGAAAGAAAATGGGGGCGTTGTGTAGAAGCCTGGAGGGTTATTTGTAATTTTAATTAGCTAGGAGGCCTCTAAGACAACGACTACATGAGCTCTCGATCTTCAACAACAACTTGTGAACATCAACTAATATGAATTAAAAGATTGCTCAAACTAGGTTCTATATTTCTCTCCGCGTAGTTCATATATCTGTCCTATTTTATTGAATATAGAAAAAATGAAAATTATGTCAATCGGTCGCTCCGTTTCCTACCGGGGCATTTCGACAGGATAGAATTTATAGAATACTAACTGTCAAACGTATTGCTATTGCCATTGCCAAATCTGTATGTGGGCATTTGCTATCATAATAATATAATCATTTGCGCAAAGGTGTAGGGTAGGTAGGTTCGAGCTGATGTAGCGAATGCTTTGAGCTCTTGAATAATTTATTTTATCACTTGCGAAATGACATCGGGTAGGTAGCTGATGTAACGCACGTTTTGAGCTTTTTGAACTCCTTAAATCTTTTATGTGGAAAATAAAAAAAAGGATCTTTATCCTTTTTTACAAATGTATTTCTGGGAATAAATAAGATCATACGAAAAGGGGAAAGATCCTTTTTTTACAAATGTATTTCTAGGAAAAATAAGAATTCATATTTTTGGACTACTATATAATAATTGTGCTTAAGCATTCCTATATAAACAATGTAATATTTATTTTATATACATTTGTGGTTTTGCGCGCAATAGATGAGCATTACTTACGCCTCCTTTACACTACTCGCGAAGTTAAACGTATTTCTCAAAGCAAAACAATGTCGGAAGTAAAAAAGAAGAGACGGCAATACTGTGCGGAATACATTAAATTCGGATTCATTGAAAATCCCACAAACCCATCCTCGCCTTTGTGTCTTCTATGTCTAAAAACATTTTCGAATGAAGCAATGAAGCCTTCAAGACTGCAAGATCATTTGAATAAAATGCATCCAGATAAGAGAGACAAGAATGTAGCATATTTTCAAGACCTAGAGAAGAAGCATATTACCCAGCCAAGTGTAGCAAAACTACTTTCGGCGGCTGCTAAGCAAGATGACGACGGACTTCGAGCTTCGTACAATATCTCTTTGTTAATTGCTCAAAAAGGTAAACCACATAACATCGGATAAAAGTTAATATTGCCAGCAACAAACGAAGTAATAACTACCGTGCTTCATAAAGCGGCTGCAGATATTATCCGAAAAATTCCTTTGAGTAATAATTCTGTGCAAAGACGAATTGATGAAATGGCTGAAAACATTGAAGAATCATTGTGCGATCACCTGAGGACAAGCCAATTCTCCACTTTACCAACTAATGAAGCATTGTTGTTGTTTTACGTGAGGTTTATTAAAGATGAGAAAATATGTGAAGAACTATTATTTGCTAGAAATTTAGAGACCGATACAAAAGGCGAAACCATATTCAATATATTGGAAAAATTTTGCGATGAGAAAGAGATTCCTTTGAAAAATATTATTTCAATTGCTACGGATGGCGCTCCGGCTATGATAGGGTGCCATAAAGGCTTAATAGCGCACTTAAAATATAAAATTCCAGATGTCATTGGTGTACATTGCGTTATTCATAGACAACATTTAGTTGCTAGAAACTTAAGTGAAAAACTATTTCAATCACTGCAATATGTCATCAAAGCAGTTAATAAAATCAGCAACAGATCTTTGAATGATAGATTATTTCATCAGCTTTGTGTTACTAATGACGAGGATTTCAATCGTTTGTTGTTTCATTCTGAAGTTCGTTGGCTATCAAGAGGCAATTGTCTGACTCGATTCTACAACCTGTTTGACTCTTCTTCTTCTTCTTCTTCTTAATTGGCGTAGACACCGCTTACACGATTATAGCCGAGTTAACAACAGCGCGCCAGTCGTTTCTTCTTTTCGCTGCGTGGCGCCAATTGGATATTCCAAAGCGAAGCCAGGTCCTTCTCCACTTGGTCCTTCCAACGGAGTGGAGGTCTTCCTCTTCCTCTGCTTCCCCCTGGAGTGTTTTCATCCATCCGGACAACATGACCTAGCCAACGTAGCCGCTGTCTTTTGATTCGCTGAACTATGTCAATGTCGTCATATATCTCGTACAGCTCATCGTTCCATCGGATGCGATATTCGCCGTGGCCAATGCGCAAAGGACCATAAATCTTTCGCAGAATTTTTCTCTCGAAAACTCGTAACGTCGACTCATCGGTTGCTGTCATCGCCCAAGCCTCTGCACCATATAGCAGGACGGGAATTATGAGCGACTTATAGAGTTTAGCTTATGTTCGTCGAGAGAGGACTTTACTTTTCAATTGCCTACTCAGTCCGAAGTAGCACCTGTTGGCAAGAGCAATCCTGCGTTGGATTTCCAGGCTGACATTATTAGTGGTGTTAATGCTGGTTCCTAAATAGACGAAATTATCTACGACTTCAAAGTTATGACTGTCAACAGTGACGTGAGACCCAAGTCGCGAGTGCGACGACTGTTTGTTTGATGACAGGAGATATTTCATTTTGCCCTCGTTCACTGCCAGACCCATTTTCTGTGCTTCCTTGTCTAGCCTGGAGAAAGCGGAACTAACTGCGCGGGTGTTGAGGCGCGGGTGCTGAGGCCGATGATATCAATGGCATACGCCAGCAGCTGTACACTCTTATAGAAGATGGTACCTTCTCTGTTTAGTTCTGCAGCTCGAACTATTTTCTCCAGGAGCAGGTTGAAGAAGTCGCACGATAGGGAGTCGCCTTGTTTGAAACCTCGTTTGGTATCGAACGGCTCGGAGAGGTCCTTCCCGATCCTGACGGAGCTTTTCGTGTTGTTCAGCGTCAGTTTACACAGCCGTATTAGTTTTGCGGGGATACCAAATTCAGACATCGCGGCATAAAGGCAGCTCCTTTTCGTGCTGTCGAAAGCAGCTTTGAAATCGACGAAGAGGTGGTGTGTGTCGATTCTCCTTTCACGGGTCTTTTCCAAGATTTGGCGCATGGTGAATATCTGGTCGGTTGTTGATTTTCCAGGTCTGAAGCCACACTGATAAGGTCCAATCAGTTTGTTGACGGTGGGCTTTAATCTTTCACACAATACGCTCGATAGAACCTTATATGCGATGTTGAGGAGGCTGATCCCACGGTAGTTGGCGCAGATTGTGGGGTCTCCTTTTTTATGGATTGGGCATAGCACACTTAAATTCCAATCGTTGGTCATGCTTTCGTCCTACCATATTTTACAAAGAAGCTGATGCATGCTCCCTATTAGTTCTTCGCCGCCGTGTTTGAATAGCTCGGCCGGTAGTCCGTCGGCCCCTGCCGCTGTGTTGTTCTTGAGGCGGGCAATTGCTATTCGAACTTCTTCATGGTCGGGTAATGGAACGTCTGCTCCATCGTCATCGATTGGGGAATCGGGTTCTCCTTCTCCTGATGTTGTGCGTTCACTGCCATTCAGCAGGCTGGAGAAGTGTTCCCTCCATAATTTAACTATGCTCTGGGCATCAGTGACTAGATCACTTGATTGTGTTCTACAAGAGTATGCTCCGGTCTTGAAACCTTCTGTAATCCGCCGCATTTTTTCGTAGAATTTTCGAGCATTACCCCTGTCGGCCAGCTTATCAAGCTCTTCGTACTCACGCATTTCGGCCTCTTTCTTCTTCTGTCTGCAAATGCGTCTCGCTTCCCTCTTCAACTCTCGGTATCTATCCCATCCCGCACGTGTAGTGGTCGATCGTAACGTTGCGAGGTAGGCAGCCTGTTTTCTCTCCGCTGCGACACGGCACTCTTCGTCGTACCAGCTGTTCTTTTGCTCTTTCCGAAAACCAATGGTTTCGGTTGCAGCTGTACGTAAGGAATTTGAAATGCCGTCCCACAGTTCCCTTATACCGAGTTGTTGACTAGTGCTCTCAGAGAGCAGGAGTGCAAGCCGAGTAGAAAATCGTTCGTCTGTCTGTTGTGATTGCAGCTTCTCGACGTCGAACCTTCCTTGTGTTTGTTGACGTGCGTTTTTTGCTGCACAGAGGCGAGTGCGAATCTTAGCTGCAACAAGATAGTGGTCCGAGTCGATGTTAGGACCTCGGAGCGCACGCACATCTTAAACACTGGAGACGTGTCTTCCATCTATCACAACATGATCGATCTGGTTGGTAGTTTTTCGATCCGGAGACAGCCAGGTAGCTTGATGAATCTTCTTATGCTGGAATCTAGTACTACAGATAACCATATTTCGGGCCCCGGCGAAGTCAATCAGCCATATGGGGATGTTTCCTCGTGGAGGCTGAATTTACCGACCGTAGTGCCAAATATACCTTCTTTGCCCACCCTGGCGTTAAAGTCGCCAAGCACGATTTTGACATCGTGGCGGGGGCATCTCTCATAAGCGCGCTCCAAGCGCTCATAGAAGGCATCTTTGGTCACATCGTCCTTCTCATCCGTCGGGGCGTGGGCGCAAATCAGCGATATGTTGAAGAACCTCGCTTTGATGCGGATTGTGGCTAGACGTTCATTCACCGGAGTGAATGATAGTACTCGGTGACGGAGTCTCTCTCCCACCACGAATCCAACACCAAACATGCGCTCCTTTATATGGCCACTGTAGTAAATGTCACAAGGACCTACTCGTCTCTGTCCTTGTCCCGTCCATCGCATTTCTTGGACGGCGGTGATGTCAGCCTTTGTCTTTACGAGGACATCAACCAGCTGGGCAGCGGCACCTTCCCAATTAAGGGTCCGGACATTCCAGGTGCATGCCCTCAAATCGTAGTCCTTATTCCGTTTGCCATGGTCGTCGTCAAAAGGGGGGTCTCTCATCCGAGGCTGTGTTTTCTTTTTCATTGGTAAGATTTTTTACATGGCGGGTCCCAAGCCCAGCGCACAACCCTATGTAGGGAATGTCTCGCCTTCTCACATTAGCTCACCTTCGAACGGATGTTCTTAGGCTACACAGAGGATACTTGGTCAAAGACCGGAAGTAGTGAGCTGCTTGAGCATTGTGTAAAAGAATCCTTTCTGGCCACTCCCAAGTGAATGGCGATCAGAGAACTTTCCTCACTTGCGTGAACTTCTACACATAACTCCATCCTCCATTCTTGGAAACTAAATATACAGAATTTCAAGACAAGCTCATATCCTCAAAGAATGATATAGCTTACATGACAGACCTGTATAAATTGTTCAACGACATGAATCTCCAACTGCAGGCGATAAGCTAAATTTAATTAAAACAAAAAACGTCGTTGCTGCTTTCGCAGCCAAACTGCTTCTACACAAAAAGAATCTGGGCAGGCGTGAGTTTCACAATTTTCCGAATTTATCAGTATCATGCAGTAACGACGAATTGTTTGCCTACTGCCAACATTTGGAAAACCTCCACATTGACTTCACCGAACGATACCAGGACATTTTGAACTTGGAAATACCAGACTGGGTGTTGGATCCGTTTTCAAATGTCAACACAGCTATGTCACCTCAGCTGGAAGAAGAACTTATAGAATTGACAACAAACGAGGAAATAAAAATCAAGTTCAAAAATGGTTACCAAGAATTTCGGCTACAAAAACCGATCTCGCAATTGTACCCTGGATTGTGGTCAATCGTTTAACGATTCTTGATAGCATTCCCATCGTCATATTTGTGTGAACGTGGATTTAGTGCTGTGACAACACTGCTTACTAAAAATAGAAATCGTTTGCTTGTTACCGAACGTGGCGACTTGCGACTGTTCTTGAGTAAATTGGAAACTGATATTAACAAACTTATTAAACAGCATCAGATTCATCCTTCACATTAGTTTTTATAAATGGATCGATTATTTTAGTTTTATTTTTAATAATATATTCTCTGTTTTAATACTATAAAGTTGTGTTTCAATAATCATTCTTATTGGCAGGTGGAGCCCGTAAGAGTTAACTTGAGACCTAAGCCCTTTGAAAGTTACCTACTGCGCTTAGGTTTCAAGTTGCTGGTTATAGTAAAAGTTTCGTTTAGAATTCTTCGTTAACATACATATATAGGTCACAATAATTAATTTGAAGTTATAGTGGTTTTTAAATAGGTAAAAAAATGGGGGCGCTAAAAAAATATTTATTCTCAAAGTGGGCGGTAGACAAAATAAGTTTGGGAACCACTGATATATAATATCACAAATAGCCTTGGCAATATCGTCCTGTGAAAGACACAGTGAGCCAAAATTTATGGATGGTAAGTTATCAGCTGAAAAAGTGGAACTAGTAGCGTAAAGCAGAGGGAATGGCCGAACACGCTCTTTTAGATTTTACAAAGTTCCAAAAGAACTTAGGGTTCGACTTAATTGTAGACTCCGTGTTATTAATAAACCTTTTATAGAGGAACTTATCCAAATCATTAAACAGTTTTGTGTAGTGCTGATATTGAACAAAGGAAACATGAGATTTAGTTGAAGAGAATTTTCTATAACATTTATTTCTAAGATTTTTTAGACGTTTAAGGTCCTTAGTGTACCAAGGCAACTTATATGGTTGTATGTGTTTGAGCGGGATATTATAATGACAAAGATCCTGAATTGATTTCCTAAAAATGGAGAAACTATTAGCTGTATTAAGTCCCGATAGTAAATCATCCCATTTAATTTCAAAGAGCTGATTGTTGAGTCGTTTAAAGTTACAAAATGCAAAATTAAAACCAAGCCCATCAATAGGTTTATCAGGAGCGATAAGATAAGTATCCACCTCAAACGCTAGCGGATAATGATGGATGGTGGCTGGAGTAATTGAAGAGAATCCATCAAGAAACCTAAATTTTAAATTATCACTGAGAAAGACTAAGTCAAGAAATCGATCGAGACTATTTCAATATGAGTTGATTTGAATCAGATTGAGACCAAGCAAGCTATTAATGAGAAATAACTCCTGAGAAGACGAAAAATTTGAAGGAATAAGAGCAGGACTATAGGAGCGACCAGACCAGACGATATTGCTTAAATTAAAGTCACCCAAAAGACAAATATTATTCTCTTTCACCTTATTTAATACCAGCGAGGAAATATTATTTGCGTGCAACTTATACAACTCTAGCGGACTATTAGGAGGGATGTAGTATGAGACTGCAATGAACAGAGCATCATTGACACAGATACATAGTTGGTCCAGAATAGAATCTTCATTCTCAAGCATAATTAAGCGACGATATTTGGGATGAACTGCTAAGAGAACTCCACCCCCTCTTAGACAGCCAGTTTCTTCGTGATCTCTGCCTTTGCGGAAGACATAATAGAGATTTGAGTCAAAGTATTCGCTATCAAAATAACTAGAATTCAGCCAAGTCTCAACAATAACGATAATATCGAAATCCAAACGTGAAGAAAAATTGCGAATAATATTTGATTTACACCTAATACCCGATAAATTTTGGTAGTAGACCTAAAGACAGGAGCCAGTTGAGGAAAGTGCAGAAAACGCATGAGAAGAATCGCGATTAACAGGCGCATTAACTAATCTGCAGCGCTGTTTTCCCCTCCTTTTGGAAAAAACTTAAAGGGACGCAACTTAATGCCAGAAGGCCACACTGAAGAGGAGAAAACGGCATTAAAAAAGATGGGGACACACCTAGCTTAAAGTTTATCCTCTTAAGATTATTAATATCGGTATCTTTCTTAATTAGTTTATAACATAGAAGATGCTCTCTATCAACATTAGCATGTTTAACAACAAAAGATATAATATCTTCGTCAGTGACTGAGCTCTTAAAGGCAGATAAGTGAATTCATTTCTTGAGTATGACGACATCAAGATCAACATTGGCATTAACACCAACAACCCTGTCCCTGGTACTCACTTTTAACTTCAAATTTCTGTAAGCAGTAATTGAGCTAGAAGAGTTCAGGTTAACAGAATCATCAACGGCGACAGATTGAGCAGCATTGACAGCGACAGGGGGGCGAACAGGTTTAGCAGCAACTGTTGGATTGTTATTGGCTTTCGAGTGAGTGTTGATGTTCCTACCAACAGCGTCAGCATATGTATTGGCATTATTATTATCAGCAGCAATAGAGCGAGTGGAGCAAGCAGCAGACAGAGCAGCCGAGAGTGCTTTCGAAGTAGCTGGAGCGAGATAATCCATACTCACACTATCGGTGGGAGCGGAAACAACAACGTTCGGCGACGGAGCATTTGTACCCGCAATAGTCGTAGAAGTAAAGATAGAGTTGGCAGTAGTTGAAGCTGCAGAGAGTGCCTTCGGTGCAGCGGGAGCGAGATAATTCCCACACACATTATTTGCAGGAACATCAGCGTTAGACGGAGCAGCGATTTTAGAGTCATTTGTACCAACAGCAGTCGCAGCAGTGAGAGAGGGGTTGGCAGCAGAGATAACATTCGAAGCTGGTGCAGAGAACTTGCCATTATCGGACAATTTTTTATGCACAGTGCAGATCTCTGATTTGAGTTCGTTAAGCTTAGCGATTAACGAATTACATTCATCACATAATTGCTGTATTAACGGGGCATCTCGACAGGATAAAATCTATGTCTTGCGAACTGTCAAATCTATTGCTATTGCCATTGCCAAATCTGTATGTGGGCATTTGTTATCATAAGATAAACATTTGCGCAAAGGCGTAGGGTAGGTAGGTTCGAGCTGATGTAGCGCATGCTTTGAGCTCTTCAAAAATTTATTTTATCATTTGCGAAGGTAGCATTTGGGTAGGTAGCTGATGTAGCGCATGTTTTGAACCCTTGAACTGTTTAAATCTTTTATGTGGAAAATAAAACAAGGATGAAGATCCTTTTTTACAAATTTCTGGGAAAAATAAGATAATAAGAAAAAGATCCTTTTTTTACAAATGTATTTCTGGGAAAAATAAGAATTCATATTTTTGGACTACTATGTCATAATTGTGGCATACATTTTAAATACCAATTAAAATAATAAATTTAAAATGAGCAATGATATTTTGATTTTTGCTAGTATAAATTTATTAAATTTAAGATCTCGCTTATTCCCAACCCAATTTGCATAATTTTTCTGTAAATTAACAATATTGAACTAAATATTAATTTTTTGAAAAAATATTATTTTGAAAATGTACTTTATTTTTATAATATAACACAACTGTCTTAATACTCGCTCTTCTAATTTTCATATTACCGAAATGAAAATGCCGTCGGCATATGTGCAAATGGGATATGTTGCATCTTCGAAGTTTTCATAGAAATGAAAACTGCGCTGTCAAACTGCTGAAGTGACAGCTTATAGCTTACGATATATGGCATACGATTTAGTTTGCGATATATTGTAAGATATAAGCAATGTGGAGTCTCCACAGGCAATAGGCACGGCAATACAGTTCGCAAGACATAGATTTTATCCTGTCGAGATGCCCCGTAACGCGAGCGCATTCGCTTATTCACTTCTCAGTTAACTTACTTCCAATAAAAGAGAATTAAGCACTATATTTCTTTATTATGTTTGTTATGCTCCAACAAAGGTTCAGTTACTTTACTGTTCGATTGTTCAGCATTTTGTTGTTGCGAACTTATATTATGAGTGCACTGAGCATTGCGCACTGATGGCGACGCAGGCGTCGAACGAATTGAATTTCTCCGAACTACCGCGCACACTTTACAGTAAAAACCATTTTTAGATTTCAGCAAGAAATCTACATCAGCCTGTGATAAATTCACACACGACAAGTGAAAGATTTGATTGCATACATGGCAACTAATCTTGGGCTGAGCACGGTCAACTCTATGCCCGCAAACACACGGCATTAATAAAGATAAAATAAAAGAACGCGGAGCAGAAAAAAAATACGTCAGTACTCGGTGACGACTTATTTCAAACTATTAACATCTTATATATAAAAATAAGTTGGGTTTTTGTCTGTTCGCTATAGCTGATACTGTTGCATGAAATGAAAAATGGCCTGAACTACTTTGAAGGGTATCCAATTTGTAAAAAAAAAAATCGGAAAACGCTAATTTTTAACCGACCTACGAGCGTAAGATTAAAAAAATCATTACTTATAACAGAGAATGTTAAATTTAGACAGAATGTTATTTAACATTTAGCTAAGCTGTAACACGCTGATAAGATCGAGTAAATTCTGAAAAGTATGAGCAATGTAATATACCAAGAGACTTTTTGAATCTAGCGCCCCCTGGTGGCATTGAGAATTTGCGTTATTGCGTTTTAAGTGTCAAGATGTTTGTGTTATCGGTGCGAAAATTTGCTGCGAACAAAGAGCCAATATTAAATTTTGTTTTGAAATCGGTAAAACTTTTACCGAAACGTATTAATTGTTGAAACAACACGCTGCAGAGTGCACGAGTGGTTTTAACGTTTTCACAGTGGTAGTGAGGACATAAATGACGATCAACATGTGTTCCAATCAAAATCGGTGATCACCGCAAATTCCATCAAAACTGTACCTGAATTCATCAGAAACAGCCGAAATCATTATTGAAATTCATGGAAATGGAATTGAACATCTCCAAAAAATCGACTTATCGCATTTTGACCGAACATTTGGGCTTATGAAAGGTGTGTGCACGGTTTCCAACATTCGAAGGACATCATTAAAAAGGTTTATGTGAAGAAAAAATCACATTTTAACCATTAACCACTCTCCGTATTCACCTGATATGGCACCGTGCGACTTCTTCCTTTTCGGAAAAATGCATTTACCCATGAAAGGAAGGTGTTATGTAGACGTAGAGGCCATTCAAAAGGCTTACACCGGCATACCGGCCATACCGGCCAACGAGCTAAAACACTTCATCGACATGCTTTTGGAACGTGCAAAAAGTTGTATTGAAGCAGAAGGAGACTATCTTGAATAAAATAAATTGATTTTGCCGAAAAAACCATTAGTTCGTTTGTTTTTTTCAAAAGTCCTGTTTACTTTGGAACACACCTTGTAGGTTGTAATTAGTGAAAATTTAATGTGGAATTTAAGTAATATTTTTAAATATTTTCTATATAATGTTCACATGTCTTGATTAAATCGCCCTAATAGCCTTTTCGCACAGGAGTTATTTGCTCAATTTACGTCTTATCTTTGATCGAGTATCCAGCTGTGCGGGAGGCAAAAACTGGTTTCGCAATTATTATCTTAATATACTAAATTAATTTGGCTATTCGAAAAGACATTAATGCTTCATATTATATAATTTAGCTGCAAAAAATATCAATATTTTAAATATAATGGTCATTGCCTGACAATTAAGAATTGTTCAAATCGAACGGCATTGCTACCGATCCAGACGAAGCAGTGAAATATTCTGTTGAATTTTTTGAACTCGCTGGATTAACCTACGAATGCCACCACTTAACTTGCGATCAAATATTGGCTCACCTATCATTTTGCTTCTAAAAATATTGTTCATCAACTCGCATTAAGATAAAATTAAAGAAACACCATTGATTATAACCAATTGATTCTAAAATTGAAGTTATTTCACATTAAAGAATAAGGGAATTATTTAATTATTTGTGATTACATACTTTGTTTAATGTCCTAATAGTTCAAAATATCAAGCAAGGCAACGTCTGTCGGTCCTCTAGTAAATACATATTAAAAAAAAAAACAAAATCCATTCTTTGCGAAATAATTATATGTGATAAGTATTTCTGTATCACTTTAATAGTATATATGTTTTTTTTTTTTAATTTAAATATGATTTTAGTAATCAATATGACCTCACTTGTTATGTATTACTGAAGATGTATGAAATGGTATCGACCTAATTAAATTTTGCAATAAAGACAAATCTAAATTTGCCCAGTACTTTTAAATTGCTCTTTTCAATTCCAATATTGTTTGAATTGAGTCCCATTAGCATTTACTTTCTTGGACAGAATGCCACCTAGATTCTCGATGGGACTTAGGTCCGTACTTACTGCCGGCCATTTCAATACATTAATGTTTTTGCTTTCTAAAAATCCTCGAGTAGACGAAGCTCTATAAATTCAGGCGTTACCGTGTTGACAAGTCGACGTTTCATCATAAGCGATCCTCCTTGAAAATTTCTAGCGAATAGTAATATTGAAAACCGTCGGGACCATCTAAATTAAACGTTTTTTCGTCGCTAAATATGACGGATTGCTACAATGTGTCTGACAAAAAATACTTTTCTGCAAACTGAATTCGCGCCAATTTGTGTATTTGCAAAAGTCTAGGTTTAGCACTTCTCTTTTCATATCGAATGGTGATATCTGCATTCACTATTTGTTGAACATGTCGAGTAGTGACTGGAAGAGACAATTTACAACGAATTAGCGAGGGGCTCAGATTTTATTAAACGCCAAACGCCTGATTTGTCGAATTTCCCTTTCTATTATATAAGGTGGGCGGGATGTTCAAGGTGTTTTACCATAGTTTTTGGGATCTTTTAGAAATTCTTTTCTTTTTTGTTTTTATTCTCGTTGCAATTTTTCGTATTCTTTCCAGTTTCCGAGCATGCCAGTATTTGGAACTGCTCCTCAATAATGAGTTTGGTACCACCTGGCATTTGTTTGTTTTAAGGCAGGCATTAAATTTATTTATGCGAATACTTACCATCTTAAATATAAATAAACAAACAAACACGTTTCTTGTCAATCAATTTTCAAGCGATATGGATCTAATCGCGCCAAACAATGAACTGTCCCATATACTCATTTCGCTTTGGCTAATCCGAAATTTATCAACAATTGTAATTACATTTACATGTAATTAAGTAAGGCCACTACAAGTGTATCCAGCAACAAAAACTAATATAGCGGTGAAGTATATATACATAATGTTATTGCAAAAGTGTTAGTGGATATAAAAGTGCAAAATATAAGTAAAAAAGTAAAATTAATTTTAAATCGACAAAATATGTTCTTCAAATAGTGATCATTTTCAACTTTAAACGCAAATATCTCGAAAACTATAAATTTTTGCGGCTATAACTATAAATATTCTAGATCTGGAGAATCTCTATCCGACCATACTCATTTTATTCCCGAAATCCTGGGACCGTATAATAAAGTTTTCCCAACAATTATATTTGTAACGCACAATAAATTATAAAATATAAATTAACTAGCGGCCCGGTAGGTGCTTGGCTACGTATAGAGTGAAATAATAAAAAAATGTATTTTAATATCAAATTCATTTATTCAAACAAAAAAATATTTTTTTTTTAATTTCTAGCTATTTTAAAACTTAAATGTAATTGTTTGAATTGAAATGGCATATCAGTTGGAATCATAGGGATACGCGGTATCAAAAAACTTCAAGATTCAGTACAGGTAAAGGATCAACAGATTTAATTCGTGCATTACGCTCACGCTGCGATGCATTGCTTGAGTGCGTTCATATGTAGTATGAGATCGTAATGGCACATCATTTGATTTACGCGTTCGACGACCTATAATTGCTACTGGCATTTTTCCTTCATATAAAAAAGAATAAATCTAATTAAAAACAAATTTCATCTATTGCAAAAGAATAATTGAAATAAGGCTTGCAAACGATATGAAACACCAACGACTCTCTAAAAAACTAGGAAAAGTACACGCACACATGTGCCTAGTATTCATTTGAACAATTTAAAAATATAAACGCAAAGTAGTACAGTCATTTGGTCGAAAAAATAGAGGTTACCTGGAAAGTTTTCCGGGAGTTTTGAAATTTGGCAATTTTATAGATTTTGGTATGCTCTTGCCAAATTTGAACTTTGCCACCTCGTATGTTTGCCGCTCGCGCCGCCATATTGAAAAAATGGCGCCCAATAATAACTCCTTTCCGACTCATTTTACAGGAAAAGCATGTATATATGTATAAATTAAAGTAGAGGAAATTTCCTTCAATTTATGTCCTAACCTTTCCTTTCCTAAAATCAATAGTTTCGGCATACGAGCACCGTAAATTGTAATTCAATACACGTTTCGGCAGAAATACTCATTTCCACACCACCATGAGGTAGAGAAATCGGCGGATTTTTGTATCGTGGTATCTTCAGTAGGTCTAATCGACATCTGACTCACTATTTAAATATTTAGGTCAATTTCCGTCGCTTCATTCTTCTTGACGGACCAGGTGTTGGGTTTTCATCGTCTTCAATACCGATTGAACTATCGAAGACGGAAGTTTCTTCGGCATCATCGACGATAGGATCTACAGTTTCATCGTGGTCCTCTTCGTTCTCGATTTCATCGTTTATTTGCTCGAAAATAGTGACCGTTTCTTCTTCTTTAATGTCGTCTTGTGACGGAAATGGCGAATTATCGCAAGAACCACCACAGTTTGTGCACACAACGGAGCACTTTAGTTCTGCTTTTCTGCATCCGCAAGCTTTTTGACAACCTTTCTTGCATTTGCAAGAAATAAGTTTCAGTAAGCTTTTCGGAGCAGGGGGATCGAATGTAGTAACAGGATTTTTTTCGTTTCCATACCATTGATGAATTTGATGATAATTTCGAAACGAATGTTGTCGTGCTGCTGATTCTGTTGGTGGTAGCGACGCAATATTTAATTTTCTCTTATTAGTCTTTAAGCTTAAATTAGGTAAGAATCTCGGAATTCGATATACCCATTTATTTGTCTGTAAATACTAGATACGAATTCCGGTGAACTTACTATAATGACTGGACTATATATGCTGATGCTGTGAAGCATGCATATCTATATTTATTTAGAGATGTACTTTTCCGACTTTTCACATCGCTGTAGCTGTATAATGCGACAAGGAAACGTTCTCCAGTTTTAGCAGTGTTTTCTGGATCTGCATTTGGATTTTTAAATACTTCGATAACCTCGTTTAAATCTGGGTTTTTTGGAGTACTTTAATAAATTTAATTTTTCCTTGATAAAATAATGCCGATGTGGTATCACTACCACTAAAGGCATGTAAAAATGCAATATGATTTGATCCTGTTTTATCTTTTATACTGTTTATGGAGTATATTTGTCGTGAAATTTTTCCTTTTCCTGGTTAGAGGATGTATATATTTGGATGCGTTGATAGCGTTGTCAAAAGAACGAGAAGATCTATATCTTCACCGTCAACTACAACGAAATCAAATGCTGATGAGAAGTTTATTGCGGTATTAATTATTAACGTAACCGCATCTTCGGTGGCTTGTTTAACCACGAAGTGTTCAGCTTCAAATTTTATCTTCAACATTTCAATGAGGCGGTTCTTGTTTGCATCGTTACCCAGGAATTTACTTTGGGATACGGTTGGCGCCATTGATTCGTCGAAAAGTATGTCTACTGAAGCAATTTTTCGTGATCGTCAGGATCGTTCTACATACTTGGTACTACGGGATGCTACATCTTCTGGATATCCGTCAAATACTATAATGGCATTGGAGGTATAGTGCGATCGGACGTAAGCAATGTATTTATTGCAAATAGATGAAAATGATTCGCCCTGTTGTCAAACGACTCGGTGTAATAAGTATCCTCCATCGATGATGTATATCGTATTTTCAAAATTGATATCGCCAGAATGGTGTTCAAATGCCTGATACATCGTGGATTTGATACATTTGCGCATGCCCTCATCATTGAAAAGGGATAACGGAATTGGACCAAGTTCGTACATAAGAAAATTTTCAAGTTCATCTTCAGAATCTTTAGCGATGCACATTCTTTGGAAAATTAACAAAGGATTAATCGGGACAAACTAGTTTTCTATCCGAATGCCTGTACTCATAATACCAAGTGATTTTACTCTATCATTACGTTTAAACAGTTTTACAGTATGGAAATCACTGCCAATGATTATTCGAAATGTTCTTATTTCGACATGCTGCTCGGAACTGGAAAAAGCTACATCGCAAAATTTCTCAACCTCGTCACAAATATTATTTATATATTGCATTCCTTTATACCTGCGGAGACATAACAGACTAGGTAGACATGGTAGACTAGTAGTTAGTTAGGTTTTCATTCTACGGAACAATATTTAACCTTCATATAATTTTTATAATTTACAAATCACAATATGAGCAGTGTTCCAGATTTAAGTTTTTTAGAATGCAGTCCTGCGCATAATTAGTAACCAATACCAGTCAGCTGATTGCTGAATGCTGAATGATCCTTTTAGCCTCGTATTCGTAGACTAGTAGTTTCACTCTAGCTTAGTGAATGTAAATGTAAATCAAAATATGTGAACTACAGACATACATATATATGTATGCACATATGTATATATCATGTGGCGTGATGCTACAATCCGTTAACCAAATGTATATTTAAGGAGATATTCAATAAAGAAGCGGCCTTTTTCGCAATAGACGGTTGTACGATCCAGACGTGCTTTTTTTAATTGACGGAATTAATACAACTTTTGTATAGCACATTCTCAATTTTGTAAATATTACACATTGGTGTGGATGTATAATGGTTTACGCCGAAACTATTGATTTTAGGAAAGAAAAGGTTTCGACATAAATTGTAGGAAATTTCCTCTATTTTAATTTGTATATATGTATATGTTTTTCCTGTAAAATGAGCCGGAAAGGAGTTATTATCAAAAAACTGCTTTTGGGTGCCATTTTTTCAATATGGCAGCGCGAGCGGCAAACATACGAGGTGGGAAAGTTGATATTTGGAAAGAACATATCAAAATCTATAAAATTGCAAATTTCAAAACTCCCGGAAAACTTTCCAAGCAGCGTTTGAAAAACTACGCTACTCTCGTAGCATTTCATTTTACTCTTGCTACCGCTCTCACTTTGTCGGGAGCCACAGCGTAGCCTTAGTATAACAATGTAAAGTATGTGCTCTACTCTGCTTCGAGTTTTGTTAGGTAAAAAACTATAGCTGGAGCGGGAGCAAAAAATTAAATTCTGCGCTATGCTCTGGCTTAGCGGTAGCAAAAAATTGGAAGCAGTAGCACAGCAGAGCAAATGAAAATTTCCATGTGCTACAGCTCCCGCATGTGTTTGTTGTTTTTTCTTTCTTTTTTGCTATTTTCTGGCATTATACTTGTATATGGTACAAGTTGGTATATAAAAGAAAGTCGTTTATAACTCAAGAACGGCTGAATCGATTTGGCTTAAAATTGGTGGGGAGGTAGTTTAGAAGCAGGGTAAGGACAGAGGATACATTTTATCTCTTTGTACTAAATTTCAATACAGCTCATAAATACAAAAATTATATTTCAAAACATAAGCATTTGTTCAAAATTTATGTAAGAATCATTTGAAAATTTTAGTAATTCAAAAATAGAAAGAAATAAGTAAACATTTTCATTTCCAAACATGCTTAGTATATAGGTTATACTGATTTTGCTTCTTAACCAGGTAGTTGGAATTTTCATCGTCAAGGCACTGCGGATACTTTGCTAGATTATTGGTCAAGGACGCAAATGCATTCATAACAAACCAAACGCGATATCTAACATAAAGATATAACGGAATAATCGGAGTGTTGATAAAAAAGTTTATTATAATTTTAGATATACAGAAATCTTTTCGATTCTTTGCAATATACATTGAAGTATGTATATGCGTACAATTTCAAACTGATTCTTCCGAAAAAATTACTAAATATTGGGAATGGTAGAATAGAACTGCAAATACGCAGTGCAATGGATTAAAACTGGTACTGGCAATCAGTAGATGAATATTAACCACGTGTATTCCAAAAGATAAAGGCGAGGTATCTAAACCTGATTTTTCCACGAAATTCGCAATTTTTGTATAACTGACATGAGCTACAGCGTCTTAAGTCAAAGCGATGCCATATAATACCTCTGATCTGTAGGAATTTAAAGATAAAAAACAAAGATTGTAGTGTATTTTCTATGGAAAATTTTTACATGCCTCGGTCCAGTTCTTAATGTTAATATGTAGGGCTAAAATTTTCAGGGAATTTTTTTTGGGGTATTTCGAAGGAAATTTCGTGACGGGACCGAACAAAATTAATAATTCAAAAAAATAAAAACACCCTAATGTATATAAAAAGGGGGAAAGTATATGTATGTAGTTAAAATTAATTTCGAAAATTCATAGTAATTAAGTATTGTAATACATTTGGAATAGATGATGTTCTTGGTAATATAAAAATGGTGAATATTTTACATAATAAAAAAAATTTTAAAATTTATTCAATTATTATCTAATTCACTTTATTAATACATTTCTTAAAATATTTGATTTTAGATTTATAAAGGCACTTGACGCAACAAGTGCCAAAATGATTTGCATAACATTGTTTTGTTTGAATTATTCAATTAATTCAAATATTATGCCAGAAAATAGCAAAAAGAAAAAAAAAACAACAAACACATGCGGGAGCTGTAGCACATGAAAATTTTCATTTGCTCTGCTGTGCTACCGCTCCCAATTTTTTGCTACCGCTACGGCAGAGCATAGCGCAGAACTTAATTTTTTGCTCCCGCTCCAGCTATAGTTTTTTACCTAACAAAACTCGGAGCAGAGTAGAGCACATACTTTACATTGTTATGCTAAAGCTACGCTGTGGCTCCCGACAAAGTGAGAGCGGTAGCGATAGCATAGCAATAATTTTAGAAATTTTGCTGCTACGGAGTAGTAAATGAGAACCCTGTTTCCAAGTAAAAATACTAAGTGACTGTACTAAAGCAATAATTATTGCTGACGATTTGCTTTAATTGAAGCACGTCCGAAATGAAATGACCGCATGAAAGACATAACAATATGATCCCCATCTTAAAAAATATCAATTTGACACAAAAATCCCCATTACCATTTGTTGTATTCATAAGTTATAAAAAATATGATAAATGAAAAGCCGTTCGACCGATTTTGTGCAAACTTCACATAAGCCATCTACCAGGAATAAAGGGTTGTTCAACTTATTCCAGTGTGAGAGCGCTTCAAAATTAGCGTTTTTTATAACATTTCCATTATGGCCAGATTGAACAAAATAATAATTTGTGGGCATTTAAATTGAAACACTCAACATTTAGTACGAATGAAAATTACTATACAGTGGTCATTTATTATATGAAGAAACTATTTAAGTCTTTTAAAAGTATATTAGAACAACTAACCTTTGACCTTTCAATACAAAACGTTTCATCAAATACCTTTAAATTTCACAAATTTATTTAATTTTCATTGTTTTACATTTTTTATAAGTGGTCTTGAATGATGCAACAAATCCCTCCATTTACATATTTTTTTGGTAAGATTTCAATCTAGCCACCGCTCGTTTCCAATTGGTTAACGTCAAAACCTACTGAACTCGATTAGCTTTCAAAGAAAGCTCACTGGAAGTGAGAGAGGAGTTGGACATCTCTTTATCTCTGCATCTACTAAATAGGCCGAACAAAGCTTAAAGAGTTTGGATAGCAATTACTTTTTATATTTAGGGGTTTCACATAGTCTCATAAAGTTATAAATTACAACGATCCGAAAACATAGCGTTCAGAGTTCTATTTGCGTAAACTTGTTTTAATACGCAATCAGACAACAAATTTTTTAAACTAGTGTAAAAATGTATCATTTTATGATTTTACGATGCTTTATGACACGTTGTGAATACTCCAATTATATTATTATTTTTATATATTTTGTCCGCGATGGACTCCTAAACTACTGAACCGATTTTAGTAAAATTTAACACATTGTGTCCAGTCATAAATAAAAAACACAGTGAAAGATCTATTAAGTGGAAGCTCTATAAAGCGGAAATCTCTATTAACTGAACAGAAAGTCTGCCTTAAATTTGTCACAGGGTTGTCCGTAAAGTAATAGGACTGAGTCGATTTAAAAAACTTATTGAACCAATCGTTACAATTCTTTAAAAACTTTCTTTCTGCGTCGATGCAGTGCTGCTAGGGCGATTTCCAAGCAATGAAAGCATCATGGAAGGCATTCTCCGCAATAGCCTTAAGAGCCGAGGTGCATGTTGCTTGGATTCCCTCTGTCGTCTCAAGATTACCTTTTTGTCACGGGATCATACTCAAAAATCCATGACTCGTCACCTGTGATTCTTCTTCTTTACTTGGAGATTCCAAGCGAAGCCAGGTCCTTCTCTCCTGGTCTTTCCAACGGAGTGGAGGTCTTCATCTTACTCTGCTTCCACCGGCGGGTACTGCGTCGAATACTTTCAGAGCTGGAGTGTTTCGTCCGTTCGGATGACATGACCTAGCCAGCGTAGCCGCTGTCTTTTAATTCGCTGAACTATATCAATGTCGTTGTATATCTCATACAGCTCATCGTTTCATCGATGCCAGCGCGCAAAGCACCATAAGCTTTCCGCAGAACTTTTCTCTCGGAAACTCGCAACGTCGTCTCATTAGTTGTTATCATCGCCCAAGCTTCTGCACCATATAGCAGGACGGGAATTATGAGTGACTTTTATAGTTTTGTTTTAGTTCGTCGAGAGACGACTTTACTTCTCAACTGCCTACTTAGTCTGAAGTAGCACCTGTTGGCAAAAGATATTCTGCTCTGCATTTCGAGGCTGACGTTGTGGTTGGTGTTGATGAAGGAAGGAAGGAGAGCACACTTAAATTCCAATTGTAATCCATAATTTTAGTATGTTGGGGGCATCAGTCGCTAGATCGCCTTTGGTGGTTCTAGAAGAGTATGCTTCGTTTTTGAAACCTTCTGTTAGTCGCCGCATTTTTCCGCAGAGTTTTCGAGCATAACCCCTGCCGGCCAGCTTGTCATGCTCTTCATAATCACATATTTCGGCCTCTTTCTTTTTCTGTCTGCAAAAGCGTCTCTCTTCAACTCTCAGTATCTATCCCATCCGCATGTGTTGTGGTCGATCGTAACGTTGCGAGGTAGGCAGTCTGCTTTCAGTCCTATTACTTTCCGGACAAAGCCTGTTTTCAAAATTAAACCTCAAGTACAAGCCCTTGGATTCTTATACCGACAAAAACGTTTTCGCCTTTAGTCGTAAATTAAATTTTCACTGTATTGAATAGTTTATTATATGAATAACTAGCTGACTCCGCAGAATCCAGCATCCTGCCTTGTATTCGATGGCTTCGTCACAATCAGTCGGGTTCCTTAACACAGTTTCGGGTCATGAAGATTAATTACAGATTCAACTTTGAGACACAAATGATGCGGCGATATACCAAGCTTTTCCAAAGAATTTAGAAATTCCACAGGATAATTCACGGCTTCGTCTTCATTGTCAAGACAATCGGAATGTGCACATTTCCATTTCTTAGCGAATACGATGTAAAATGTCTTCGGCAATGTCATTTTTGTTCGTATCCCATAATTGACGCCGATTTGAAGGCTGATATGTTGCAATGTCATCGCGAAAAGTGTGCGAACTTCAGTGGCATGCGAAGTAGCTATCGCATCGTCCATTCTTTGATTCCAGTGATTATCATGTTCCAGCAATTGTATTTGCTGGCAGGCTTCTCAACAAGATTCACACACAGTTCGCAATGATTCTAATGAAGTTGAACCGCGTATATTAATCAATAGCAACCAAGGTAGAAGCAATCGTCGTTATCCGGGTGTATTGCGTAAATTGGTCCTAATGCATTAGTTGAGAACCTGGATATCCATCTGCTACTCGGCTTTGCTTTCTGCGTAACCATTTCTTCGACGATGCATTCCATTTATAATATCACGGCATTTCCGAATAGCGCAATGTTCTCGCAAACGGATCACTGACGCAAGTTGAGAAACAATTCGTCAATGTCAAAATATTTTTTGTCGGTGTTTCCGCTGGCTGTACTGTATTCTCTGGGCTTAAATACACTCTTTGGCCTTCTCCAAATGAACTGCGAGATGCACAACAGTCGGAAAACGTTAGAAAATTGCAACAGAAAATATCTTACAAAACGCTTCATTGCAGTATACGTATCAATACTTGATACTTGCTAATCTCTTCTCGTCCAAGGCCACTAACCGCCATGTTGCTTTCTTTGGTGACGTACAAGGGCGTAGCCAGGTCCGCATGTAGGGTGGGGCTGAAAAAAAATATTTAATTCCAGTAACTTTTTTATATTATTTTTATACCTTTCATGCTAATAAAAGTTTTCTTGGATTCGCTGAAAACTCCTCCACAATTTTCGTTTCCATTTCCGCTTGATTCTCTTTGACTAAAGCCCGATGGGTGCTAAGCATGCACAATCCTGAAAAAATAAAATTTACGTACTTAATTATTTATAAAAAATGTTTGCTTTTATTACCATTCAACCGATTCTCTCCCATTGTTGTTCTCAGCCATGTCATTACTTTTCTGAGCGTGCTGAACGACCGTTCAACAGTGGCACTTGTGCAGGGAATTGCGAACAGAATTTCAAGTCCCTCCCTTATCCTCGGATAAAAATCTGAGCTATTGTAAGCACATATTAAATCTAACTCATCTCCTTCCTTATCTTTCCAATATTTGTAATAAAGTTCAAGCTCATTTTCAATATCTTTTATATTGTAAAAAGAGCTTGCACGCAAAACTTTTTCATTGAATTCGCTTAGAGAGATAGTTTTCATATGCAGTGGACTTAAGGCTGCGAGATCAAAAGTTGGAGTGTTTTCTTTAGGAAATCATTCTCTAATAGATGTTATTAAAGAGTCCAAATATGGAATGAAAATTGCCCGGCGGTAATACTCTGCTGTTGTCGTGAATGGTGGATTTGATCTTTTTGTTTGCTTCTCGACGACTCTGGGCACACTTATGTATATTGAGCGATGCATTCTCAGCTAACTTTTCACAGTCTCTAAAAATCTTTTCAAATTCGATGGCAGATGTCCCTCGATGTTCCTCAAATAAATTTAAAATGTTATTGATGTGATCTCTACATTTAATCACTTTCCTTCTTTGCTTAGTTTTTCCAATCCATCTTTTATATCACAATAGAAATTTTTAAAATCAGCGATGCTTTTGTACTTCTCCGACCATCGTGTTTCACAAAAAGAATGTACATTCGAAGCGTATCTTCTGCGAAGGGGTGACTCTTTGAAAAAATTTATTACATCCTTTATGGTGGAAATGGTGTTACGTATTTCAGAGACTGAATTCAGGTCATTAACCACCACATTGAGGCAATGAATATAACAACTTTTTTGGAATGTACCTCTTAATATTTTTTGCATCCCACTAGTATTGCCGGCCATAGTAGCACATCCATCAAGCTCAAGCCCAACACATTTAGCAGGATCTAAGTTCCTAAGAGGAAGATCATGCGTTCCACAAAACAAAATTGTATTCATAATGGATTTAATATTTTTTTTATTTTGTTCAATTTTTTTTTGCATGACCCCGTTGCACTTGCAACGCCAGGTTTGTTGAGAGGCTTAAACAGCACGCAATAAAGACAAAAAGAGCCCTTTAGCCTGCGCGAGTACACCAAACATGGTTTGTATAAATCTAACCATGACCAATTGAATGTTTTCTTCAAGTGTGTTGCATCAGCCGAAAAATTATAATTTTGGTCGGGCTTCCAACAACTAACCAACAGTTCTTTTTTCTGCCCCTCACTCATCGTACCGACTAAAGCCACCCATTTGCCAATATCGTTGGCATGGCAATCATCCGCCGTCATATCTGCCGAGTGGCTCTCTTCAATCTCGCCGCAATAAGAACATATGTATCATTAAAAAGTGTAATGCAATAACTTAAGTCAACTATTACGTACTTGTAGTATTGTTAAAAAAGGTTTTAATGTCCGTTTTTATTATATGTATTATTATCAATTATACTTCTTAAGCGACACTTTTTTTTAACCAACACTTTTGACACTTTTTTCTTTTAATTGCCTGAATGACAGCTGTCTCTCAAATATGATAGTGATGACAAACTATTAAAAAAGCTATTGATGGTAAACATACTATCGATAAATTATTTAAGTTCATTGCATTCATTGCCACTTTACAAACAAAAAATCACCAATGGGACGAACGGTAGGGGGGGGAGGGGCAGCTGCCCTATGGCCCCCCTCATGGCTACGGCCTTTGTGACGTACTTGCAAACCTATTTGATCGATTTCACCAAACTGCTATACTTAATATTTTGATTGTGAATAAGACAACAATGGCGAATATGGTAGGATCCATTTGTGGTCAACTTCGATATTCACTCCTCTAAATTGAATGCTGAATGTTCTGCCATTGTCGTCTGGTGAGCGACGCCGATACATGGATATCCATCATTTGCAGGTTGTGTTTCCGTAAGAAAAGCACGTGGATAATGTTTTGTGCATTTATTGTCAGACATACAAACCGAAGTGGGATTGTGGTGTCCGCAAGGTCCTTGGATCAAGAATTTCCGCAGAAATGATTTCATCAATTTGATCTGGTGTAACCACCATCCACCATCCAAAGAAGAATGTGTGCGTGAGGCAAATTTATTTTTTACACTCAACAGACCATATAGTGTATACATATGTTGCTTCAAGATAGAGTTCATAAAACATCGTAGCTGTTGTTTGAAAAGCCGCGCTGTGAAATCGTGACGATCGTGTTGATTGATCGCGATTCAATAATTCCGTAATCTATGACCATTTTGCATTGCAAGTGAATGTAATACTATGTTCGGACCGACATTGAAAACACATTTGTATGTTTTGGAATCTAAGTCGTTCGGACCGACAATGTTTTCGATGAGTTTTCACTGACAACTATCAATAGCGGCGTTCTCTTGCTCTTGCAAGATTGCACGATGACACAAAATGCAAAAATCCTATACCGAAATATGCAAGGTCAAGAGAGTACCCATTGCAGAATCTAGTGATATATGACGGCACGAAAATAAACATGGGTTTTGGTCTGACATATTTTACAGCCATTGCAAATAATTTTCTGCATGTGTTTGTTGTTGTGCCGTTGCACCAAGAGGAAAATTCTGCAATTTTTGCACAGGGCTAGGTTTTGCAAGAGCAAGAGAATCCCCCTAATATGAGAATATCAAGTGGCAGCTGTATTTGTATATGGAATGTAAACAAATATCAAGTGACAATTTAGGGCCGGCAAAATATGTCTTCCAAAAACATCGATTAAACTAGAGCAGGCACCCATTGTAATGAGTGGAATGTAAGTTTTTAAGTAGTTTTCAGCGAAAACTGTGTTTTCGTTTCGCAGATTTTACATGGACGAAAACACAAGTTTTCGTGCGAAAACCAGTTTTTCCCACGAAAACCTGTTTTCGTTGTCGGTCCGAACATAGTATAACAAACAAATCCGCCCGTCCATAATTCTGCACTGTACAGGTATGTCATCGCATTCCGAGTTGATGGCAAAAAGAACGCGGACCGATATTAAGGCGACCTCTTCGCTTCATCGTAACAAATTTCAATCTTTAATTGATCACTTTTTATGAAACACAGATAAGGATTACACTGAAAAATTTTGAATAATAGCCGTAATAAAGAAAGCAAACGACAGAAATTGAACGATTCAATTAATATACAAATAAATCAATTGGAAACAAAAAAAAAATTATGGCAGTCAGTTTTGGAAATTTACGCTCGTAAGTCGGTTACAGTGAACAGACAAAAACCCAACTTATTTTTATATATAAGAAAGGGCAATATTACGATTCTTTCGGATTTGATGGTACGGATGGATTGAGGAGGTCCTCAGGATTAAAAAACACATATACCGTCCTCAGACTCATATTTTTCGAGATATTTCACTTTAAAGTTCAAAAATTCGTAAAAACAATGTTCCTTATTTCACTATGTTTAACCCACTTTTCACACATTTTTTAATTGATATATATTTAATTACACTGTACACATTCGTATATATCAAAAATTTACACTAATTGTATATTTTTTAAGAAAATAAATATACTTTAAAAACTATTTTGCACATCCAAAGTTTCAAGAGATTTGTGTGTTTACATTTATGACAAATAGCAGTGTTGCCATACTTTGTATCCTGAAAATATAATCAAAAATCTGTTTCATATTTAGAGATATAAATGATTCAAAATGAAATAATGTTTCATATATTTATATGGATTATATACCATAATAAATAGAAAAAAACTTATTATAGAATGCAAAGTTTTTCAGTATTTCTCTCCTTTTAATTAATGTAGGTGTTCGATCGATGAGGGTTATTTTTTTCGAAGCGCGGCCGAAGGCCGCCAGTGCAGAAAGTAATTCAACACAAGAGAACTATGAACACCCCGGTGTGGGACCGACCAGGGTTATTTTTTATCTTTATTTTTCAAATAACATAAGATACAAAAACCATTTGTACCATTCTCTCTATATATGTTAAACAGAAAATTGTTTAATAGTTTTTTTACACTGGTAAACAAAACAAAATAAGAGTGAATTGCATATAAAATTGTGGAACTTTAAAGTGAAATATCTCGAAAACTATGAGTCTGAGGACAGTATATGCGTATACATTTTTTAATCCTGAGGACCTCCTCTATCCATCCGTACCATCAAATCGTGGAGCCGAAAGAATCGTAATCGTGCCTAAGAAAGTACATATATTGATATAGATAGAAGAAAGAACTTACCTCTTCAAAATCCAAATCAGAGATAAAGAGATGTTTAACTCCTCTCTCACTGGAAGTGAGAGAGCAATCGCTAAACGTCAAAACCACCTAAACTTTGACAGTTGATCGAGTTCAGGAGGTTTTGACGTTTAGCAATTGGAAACGAGCCATGGCCAGATTGAAATCTTACCAAAAAACTATGTAAACGGAGGGATTAGTTGCATCGTTCAAGACCACTTATAAAAAATGTAAAACAATGAAAATTAAATAAATTTGTGAAATTTAAAGGTATTTGATGAAATGTTTTGTAATTTGAAACATCATAGTATTATTTTCAATTGATAATTATTAAAAACTTTTAATGATTGAGAGCTAACAACCTTAAATCCAATTATTGGGCATTGAAAGGACAAAAGTCAGTTGTTATAAGATTCTTTAAAAAGATCTAAATAGTTTCTCCATATAATAAATAACCGCTATATAGTAATTTTTATTCATTCGTGTTTTAATTTAAATGCTCAAAAATTGTAATTTTGTTCAATCTGGCCATAATGGAAAATGTTATAAAAAACGCTAATTTTGAAGCGCTCTCACACTGGAATAAGTTTAACAACCCTTTATTCCTGATCCAAATTCAATTGCTTCTTTTCGCTTATTTTGTCTTTTAATTGAAAAAAATGTGCATTTATCTTTCATATTTTAGTAAGTTAATATTACAATACGTTTAGAATGTCAACTGTTTTTCTCTCTTTTACTCACACTTTCTCCCATTCAATTGAAAATTGCAGAAAATCTAACAGCGTTGCTGAACAGCTGGAAATGTTTCAATGTGTTTGTGCAATCTGTTACCTCCTTCTTGCAGGGGTTATGCCAACATAAAAATTTTGTTTATAACTCTCTACACCAATCACATTGATATATTTTATCAAAGATGGAGACGTAATCAAACTGCAATGGTAGTTTTTAACTATCATTAGGGATAAAGGGATATCCAACTTATTCCAGCGTGAGAGTGCCTCAAAACATTTTTCATTATAGCCAGAGCGGACAAAGTAATAATTTGTGGGCATTTAAATTAAAAACCCAACAACTACGATTAAAAAATATTATATAGTTGTCGTTTTCTCCTTTGAAGTTGGTCGCCTTGTCGTGGCGAAGGGGCTTAAGTAAGAGTGAAGTGTGCATCCCAAAGGAAACGCACTCTAATCTTACGAACTAAGAGGGACACTTCATAATTCCCACAATAGTGATATGGATGAATAAACCCTAGGTTTTACGCCCATCTCCTATTGTGGAAGTATGAGGATACCCGAACCAACACCACCCTAAGCCAAGGTGTCGAGGTACCCGTGCCGAGGGCTGAATGGTCAGCGGGGGGTAATAAATAGCTGATCGCGAACGGTCCCCTCCGATGCCCGGGCGAGGTCGGAGGTATAAAAGCCTTCTCTCCGCATACCGGCTCTGCGGACGAGTGACCAACCCTTTTCGGATTACTCGTGGGACCAAACATGAACGAAAACAATAACATCAACTACAACAACCAAATTGACGACAATAGCAACGACTAAGGACATGAACTATCGGAATCCTATTACGGAATCCGAAGAAGACGAGCTACTTGCCTCCAGCCAGGAGACGAGTAAGAGTACTACCGGACATACCAACCAAAGTATACCGGTAGATACAGCAGTAAAAGCCCCTGATATTAGGGAGGAAGCGTCCACCTCCAAGGCTGCCATGAGCACCAACCAAAGTGCACTGGCGACTAAAGGAGAAAACAGAAAGAAGCGCAAGAAATCCCAGAATCAGCTGAGGAAAAACCGGTACCAGAGGGCAGTCTTCATACTAGGAAAGATAGCCAAAGACCAGGCAGCCGGTACCTCAGTTGATGAGGCCGAAACAAAGCGCCTCAAATCTATCGTAGAGGAATATGAAGGCTACCTGAAAAGGAAGCAATCACAACCTGAAGAAGAGAGCAAGCGAGAGAGCACTTCTCAGAAGAGAAATCGCTCCATCACAGAAGTACCCAGAACTCAGCCCAAAAAACCGAGGCGAAGCGAAGGTGAACACAGCAGCACAACAACGGCAAGGCACTTCTGCGATGTTGCCAGAGATAGCCTGCAGGTGGCCATCATAGACGGAAATTCCTCCTCTCCGAGCACAATGCAGGAGAGATGGGTGGAGATCGACGTCAGATTGTCGAGTATGGTGCTAAGCTATGTACTCGACAATCCTGCGGGTCCTCACCCGGAGTTTGACTCTTCTGAGACCCTCAGGGGCTACAGGGTCATCAAGTGCGTGGACCAGGCCTCGCTGGATTTCTTGACGGGTAGTGTGGCTAAAATTAGCAACGCCTTTGTAGGCCTCCAATTGAGGCTTATACCCGCCAAGGACATTCCGAAGAGACCTCGTGCTCGCATTTGGTTACCCCCTCTAGAGGAGCCAGGCGAAAAACTCCTGCGGTGCATTAAGCTGCAGAACAAATCTATACCTAGTATAGATGAGTGGCAGCTAATCAAGGAGGAAAAACCGAATAAAGCAAGCAAGCCAATACTAGTGGCCATTTGTGATGAGTCCATTGAGGCTCTGAAGAAGACTGATTACAAAATCAGCTTCGGAATCCGCAAAGCCAGACTAAAAATATTCCAAGGCGACAAAGCGGCTGACGAAGACGACACGGAAGAGGTCGACGACGCCAGCCAGTTGCTAAAGAATGTGGGCATCGAAGAAACCCGAGATGCCCAATAACATAAGATGCGTACAGATAAACCTGCAGCACTCGAAGAGTGCTACAGCGAATCTGACAACCCTCGTGAGGGGGGCATCGACATCAGCCTAGTACAGGAGCCCTGGGTCAATGAAGATACCATTAAAGGGCTAAACAGCAGCAACCATAACCTGTTTTACACACGGAACAGAGGTAAACCTAGGGCATGCATTCTTATCAATAAAAGTATAAATGCATTTCTTTGTCCTAATTACAGCACAGCAGATATCACAGTGGTAAAGGTGGAACAGAAGGATAAGCCCTTCTTCTTGGTCTCGGCCTACTTGGCCCATGACGAAGACATACCACCGGCCCCGCTCACCAGACTAGTAGAGGAGAACAGGAAGGAAGATGTCCTAATAGGGTGTGATGCAAACGCAAGGCACACCGTATGGGGTAGCTCCAGTATAAACACCAGAGGTGAGTCACTCTTGCAGTATATTTTGAATAGTAATCTAAGTATTTGCAACAAGGGCGATAAGCCAACTTTTATTTTCCCAAGCTCGGATAGGTTTCCGGGGTGGGAGGAAGTGCTTGACCTCACGCTATCAACAGACACAGACAGTCTCGTTGTGGATAACTGGAGGGTATCCGATGAGCCTTCCATATCGGATCACTCTTGGATACTCTTCAGCATCCGCGCCTCTTACTTACCGGAACCCTAGAAGAACGGCATGGGGAAAATTTACCAGTATAGCAACAAAATGCCTTGAAAAGGGAGGCAATTAGAGCATCAGAAATCCTGAAGAATTAGATTCAGAAGTAGAGAAGTTAGAAAAAATCCTAACCACAACTTTTAATAAATCTACTCCGCTAACAGTTTTGAAAAAGAGAAAGTCTCTTCCTTGGTGGAACAGTGAACTCAAGAATTTGAGAACACAACTAAGGAAGGCTTTCAATGAGAGTTTTAGAACCAAAATCTGGCAGCCATATAAAGACAGTATGAAAGAATACAAAAAAACAGTCAGGAAAGCTAAAAAGGACTCATGGCGATCTTTCTGTACATCGATAGAAAGTTGCACAGAAGCCGCCAGGCTGAGTAAAATGCTATCCAAAGATCATATTAATACTGCCTACATTAGGGCGGAGGAAGTGATTGGACCTCCTCGGCAAAAGAGTCTCTGGAGGTACTAATCACAACGTACTTCCCCGGGAGCCAGCAAGTACCTTCAACGAGGGTTCAACCAGAACCACCGCTGAACGCAGCTGACTATCGAAGCCAAATAGTAGACAAAAGAAAAATCAAATACGCCATAAATAGTTTTGCACCATATAAAGCGGCAGGTCCTGATGGGATTATGCCCATAATGCTGCAAAAACTGGTAGAACCAATGGTCCTAAGGCTAGAAAATATATACAAAGCAAGCATATAACTATCTTACATCCCAAGAAGTTGGAAAATAAGTAAAGTTGTGTTCCTCCCAAAACCAGGCAGAAGAACACACGAGAATGCCAAGGATTTTAGACCTATAAGCCTTACCTCCTTTATGCTGAAGGTACTAGAAAGGCTAATAGATCTACACGTAAGAACAATAATGGCGGAGAAGTTATCGAAGTCCCAACATGCGTACATGAAGGGCCGATCAACCGAAACCGCCCTTCACGAGGGGACAAGTGTAATTGAAAAATCACTACATCACAAACAATACACCATGGCTGCATTTCTAGACATAGAGGGCGCCTTCAACAACATAGAAGTAAATGCGATAATTAATTCTCTGGCACATGGTGGGATAGACGACACTGTGTGCAGATGGATACTATCGATGCTTGAGAATAGGAAGATTATAGCTTCAAACGGCGCTGCAACAAAAACAAGCTATGTGAGTAGAGGAACGCCTCAAGGGGGGGTCCTCTCTCCGCTTCTATGGGTTGCAGCGCTGAACGAAATACTAATCCAACTAACTAAATCCAACTAAACGGCGGAGGAGTGAAAGCAGTAGCGTATGCAGACGATATAGTGTTGTTGGTCTCAGACATGTTTCCTTCAACAGTCAGCGAGATTATGGAAAGAGCACTTCATAGGTTAAACCTATGGGCTAAAAACAATGGTCTAGGAGTTAACCCGAACAAAACAGAACTGATGCTATTCACTAGCAGAACCAAAATACCTCAGTTTCAACTTCCGGTACTAAACGGTACTACACTCACTCTATCCCCCACAGCTAAATACTTGGGGGTGGAGATTGACACCAAACTGTCCTGGAAAATAAATATAGAAAAAATAATAAACAAAGCATACATGGCCTACTATACTTGTAAGAAAATCGTCAACAAGAATTGGGGCCTTAAACCAAGTATAATCATGTGGATGTATACGGCTGTCATAAGACCTATACTTGCATATGGAGCTCTGGTATGGTGGCCAGCGCTAAACAAACAATACAATATTAGAAAATTAAATGGAATACAAAGAGCAGCATGTGCGGGTGTTACGGGTGCAATCAGGTCATGTCCGACTGATGCGCTCAATGTGATCCTGCATCAACTACCAATGGACATTTTTATTCACAAAATAGCAGCC
Organism: Bactrocera neohumeralis; assembly: GCF_024586455.1. Classification (NCBI taxonomy): domain Eukaryota; kingdom Metazoa; phylum Arthropoda; class Insecta; order Diptera; family Tephritidae; genus Bactrocera; species Bactrocera neohumeralis. Next base: position 8,629,823 of record NW_026089624.1, read on the forward strand.
ATTGCGGCGATAAGAATAAAAGAATTGGGAGGTTGGAATCAGCAGAACTACGGACATAGTGTAATTCTAAAATAGTTCACTATTAATAAATCAGACTACATTCTCCCAAAGCTGGATTTCAATAGACACTTCCAGGTGAGGATACCATCTATACGAGAATGGAGAAGAGGTCCAATGGTAGAGGAAGATACCACCTCAATCTATACCGACGGGTCCAAAATGGACTGTGGAGTAGGCACGGGGGTATTTTCCGCTGATCTAGGCATATCTCTCTCTATACGTCCACTGAACTCGGCTAGCATCTTCCAAGCAGAAGTACTAGGCATAGAAAAAGCCTGCGAAGTTCTATTAGAAAACCACGGGAATATACATAAAGCAACTATATTTACGGACAGCCAGGCGGCCCTCCTGGCATTGTCTTCACCCATGAAAAATTCCAGTACAGTTCACAACTGCAAGAGAGCACTAAGCTCAATAAAAGACAAGCTCCAGCTAAACTTGATCTGGGTTCCCGGCCACAGGATCATTTTCGGTAGCGAAAAAGCAGACGAGTTGGCAAAGGCAGGAGCTTTCCTCAATGAATCCATGGCGGAGCTAATACCAAGCCCGCTAGGATTGATAAAAAGAGAGATCAATAGACAATTTCAGCAAATTGCAAACAACAGGTGGAAAAACATTACAAAATGCGTCATAACTAAACAATTATGGCCAACATATGACAGGAAAAGAACCAATGACTTATTAAATAGGTCAAGAAAAAGAATTTACAGAATAACAGCTACCACATCAGGGCACTGGCCATTTGGGGAACATGCGTCCAAAATGGGATTGCCCTACAACGACATCTGCCGTGGCTGCGGAGTAGCAGGGAACAAGGAAACAATCTTCCACTTTCTCTGCGAATGCCCAGCTCTAGCACAGATCCGACACAAAACACTCGGAATCCACCAAGCACCAAACCTTGAATGGATTTCCACCAAAAGCATATCGGACATAAGTAGTTTCATCGAAACCTCAAAATGGTTTGAGAGAGAAGGTGAAACGTAATAGCAGATACAGGAGGTTCTACGAATAGTGTATCAAAATGGCATATCAAGTGCTAATTGAGCCCAATAGGGCTGCACTCCTACCTACCTAGTAGTAGTAGTAGTCTTCGAAGAAATATTCTTTCGAGTATTTTCGAGAATATTGTCAGTAGGCTTATTGGTCTATATGAAGATAGTTCATTTTCTGGCTTGCTGGCTTTGGTATCATTATAATTTCAGCACATTTCCACTGCGTGGGGAAATGGCTCAATTTGAAGCTACTATTAAAAAGCAAAACCAAAAATAATAGACATTTCTTGGAAAAGTTTTTGATTGTCCAAGCGTCGATGTTTTTGAATGAATTTTTCAAACGTGATATTTCAAATTGGACCTCTGAGAGTCTTACGTATGTAAGAGGCTTATCCATTGGACATGGGCAATCAATGTATGATTCGACGTCCTCACGATGGCTGGTGCTACTGAGGTTAAATGGCTTAAATATATCTTTAAGATGATTGGCAAAAGCGTGTACCTGTCTTATGGCTGGCCGTTTTAAGTATTTGGTGGCTTTCCAAATGTTATATTCATTGTTGTTGTTTGGATACATTTTTTTTAGATATGCTCCAATCAATAATTCTTTAAGTTCAGCCAAACTAGTTTTAAGCTCCTTAGTTGCTTTATTGAGGGTTTTTTTGTCATTCGGATTCCTGCTGTTGTGCCATATCCTTCGAAGTCGCCTCTTGTTCTTAACCAATTTAGATATTTCATCAGAATATGGTTGTCTGCTTCTATGTGTTCGAGAAGTTATGTTACAATAGTTGGTTGAGGCTAAGAAGGCGGCTTTGTGTATTTTGTTAGTAAAAATCTCTACAGCATCATCTAAGCCCCTAGTTGAATTTATCTCCATGTTGAGATTTATACTGGATTCAGGTCGAGATTGAAAGAGTTTAATATCAAATCTTTTATTTAATATATGCTGTTTCTGAGCAGTAAGTACAGCAGGCAAATTAGAATGAATAATTAAAGCGGAATGATCTGAAATAAGATCGTAATTATTTATTATTTCGACTAGATTAGCGTCAATTCCAAAATAAACAGCAAAATCAATCAAATCAGGGGTCTTGCTGAGATCTATGGGCCAGTAAGTGAGACAACCAGTAGAATGAACATTTAAATTTTTTTCCATAATGCATTCCTATAGTTCGCGGCCTTTGGGATTAGTGAGACGAGATCCCCACCGTGGATGTTTGGCATTGAAATCACCACGAGCTAGAAATCTACTACCCAGTTTGTTAAAAAAATTAGTAAATGACCGTTTACTTATGTTGAAACGCGGAGGTAGCTACAGTGCGGTTATAGCAATCCCTCCGTTAACGCTTGTGATTTCAACGGACGCAGCTTGAACTGAAGGCAACGATATTGGTTCTAATATCTTATATTTTAAAGTTGACTTAACTATAATTGCAGATCCGCCATGTGCTTTACCATCAGGATGGTTGCAAGTAATAATATCGTAACCATTTATTTTAAAAAAATACTTATTACTGAAATGAGTTTCTGAGATCATGACAATATCTATGTTATTAGTTACAATAAAATGTTCGACTTCTAATCTATGGTTACTAAGTCCATTGGCGTTCCATATTGCCATCTTAATTCTTAATTGCATAATCTTGAAACAAGAGAAGACATCATTGATATTAACGTCGAGGTTAGTTCAATTTGTTTGAAAATTAGCGCTTTTAGCTTCTCGAAATTGCTGTGGCTATGTGCAGCAGTGTTTTGTTGTCCTTTTGTGATTTCTGGGTAACTAAAGTTGTTATTGTAAACTCATTGCTCAGTATTTGAGCGAACACCATCTTTAGATCTAGTATTATTCACAACTTCCGGTGTGTTTAACGTGGGAACCTGCTGACGACAGCCTAACTCCACGGTACTCAAAAGTACACGGATCAAATCAATGCGTTGATCAGCGCCCTGAAAATGGCAGGCATTTCCAGTACCAATTGGCAGTGTAGAATGGACACACTAACCACCTTGGTGGGGTTCGAGGCCCATCTAGAACCTCTGCCGTACTTTGGGTCCGGCACCCACGATACTCCCCAAGGGGCTATACCGCATGAGCAGGTTGGAGCGAACTCCAAGGGCTCTTGCTCCCCGTGGTACCAGAATTAAGTCTTCGGTCAGACTTCGTTGCGGAAACTACTACCAGTTGAGCTTCCATACTGCTCTGGACTGGTGACCAGGGGTTAATCCCCATACCCCCATCCCATGCACCCACAAACCCCCTTACCTAACCTAACCTAATCTAACCTAACGTTTCACTCAATCGCCTTCGCCGCCTAAAAATCTCACGTGCAAACCTATTAAACGTCCCTAACAGTTCGGCATTCCAGCTAGTGGAGATCACACCGCTCACATCTAGCTGGCCATTAACATAACTGATTCCCATTCCCCTAAAGCTCCTGATGTCTGCGTACATTGCGCATTCTGCAATGACGTGTACCCAATCCTCATTGCGTACTCCGCACGCACATTCGGGTGTTTCTGAAAGATTTCTCCTATGCAAGAATGCATTCAGAGGCCCATGTCCCGTGAATAGAAAGCCCGAGCTCAGACAAAATCTGAAGTCGGGGTTTCCTTCCACAAACCTGACATCCTGGATGTATTTGTAAGTCACTCGACCGTTGCTGCTATTGTTCCAACGGTCTTGCCACTTATTCCGAACTATTTCATCTATTAGCCTCTTGCTTCCTAGATATCCCTCCCTCTCTGCATCATTGTCAGAAATCCAATCATTTTGGAACAATGACACACTCAAACCCCTCCTTAACCTGAAAGCAACAGCTCTCTGTATGACAGTCAGATCAAGCGGGGGAGCTCCTAACAGCACCTGCATTGCTTCCGTTGAGACGATGCGACAAACAGGCAAGCAAGCAAGCATTATAAAACGATTGGTGGACGTACTGGCGACAACTTGCCTTTCAGCAGCATTGTCACCGTTTTATCCATCGATATGTCTACACCCACACCAACGCCCCAATTGTGGACAATTTCAAGAAATTGACTACCCGCCCGTTCTATTTCACTACGTGAACGACCTCCTACTAAAATAAGAAGGTCATCCGCGTATGCAGAACATTCACAGAGTGGCTCCAGCTGTGCCAGCAGGGAGTCCATCATGAGGTTCCATATATATGGACCACAGATAGATCCCTGTGGACAGCCACGAGTCACACTGGTCTCAATGCTCCCACTCTTTCCATCGATGGATTCCTTTCCGTCGGAAAAATAACTCCTCCAAAGAGTAATTTCTGGACAGTTAAATTCCTCCAATCGTTCAATGACTCGATCCCAGATCAGGTAGTCGAATGCTCCCTTTAAGTCATCAAATATGCCGAGAACATATTTGTTGACATTCTCCCTAACAGCATTCTGGACATACATCCAAGCGTCCTCTACGCTACGTCCTCTTCTGAAGCCATATTGTCTATCTGACCAAATACCGCTCGTTTGCTCCTGAAGTCGTTCCACCATTACTCTTTCCAGCACTTTCCCAAGTACTGGAAGGAGATTGATGTCCCGATAGGAGCGAAGATTGTCAGTCCACCATTTTAGTTTTTTGCCGCGGTAGCTTTCGCTTTTCCGCAGCAATCTATCATTAACACCCCAAACTAATGCATTTAGCTGAGCGATTTGATCGTCAACCCCCAACTCCCTAAACTCACTAAGCGGTATTTCAAATACCGCTTCCCTAACAGGAAGTCCATATTGGCGCCAGTCGACACCAGAGGTACGCCAGCGCCGCAATGGACTTACTTGCTCCGTTGGAGGAGATCTGGCAGTAACCATAATTTGAATCAAATTATGATCACTTAGACTCCACCCTCCCTTTATTTCCCACCTGACGTTAAACGCTCTGCTAGCTGCCTGATTGATGAGGGTAACATCAATATCACTAACATCTCCTGGCCCATCGAATGTATAGAATTCGCTGGGCTTATTTACTATATGGAGGTTATTAGCCACCACCCATTCGCTGAGTGCTTCGCCTCGACTGTGGCTTTGGTATCCGGCCGAATGCCGGAATACCTTACTAAACCACATCGAAGACGAGGCCCCAGGTAAGGCTCTAGGGGTTCGCTAAATTTGCAGTACAAACTAGCGACAACCAGTTTACCGAACTCCCCTGCTACAGAGACGCAGACTCCCTAGTATTATTCACAGTCTATTTGTTAGGATCTTTATTGCACACTAGTGCCTGATATACCCTTTTCAGACCTGAGAAATTAAAGTTTACAGATTTTAACGCCGCTTCGCACAGTTGCTAATATGACCATCCTGAATGCAATAAAAATAAGAAAAAAAATTATCCGAAGAAGGATTCCTAGAAAAAGGACCCGCAAAATTGTGTATTGCCGGTCTTAAGGCCATATTATTGAAAGAAAAAGCAGTACGATTTAAAAATCTTATTTCAAGAAAAAAAAATGATTTTATATTGATGGAATGTATTTAAAAATAATATTCAAGTACATTGATTTAAAGCGATAATTTTTTTGTGTGGTACTCCTGAAAACAGTTTTTATTTTTGTTTAGGCAGAGAAATACATCGCATTTGGAGCATTTTATTCTAGTTCAGCTTGTACATTCTTTCACGCGGCACATCCGTGGTGTTGTCACATCCATTGCCTCTGGCCAGTGATCATACCGATCAGTACGTACATCAACGGGGTCTGTTTCTTTTTGCAGCTGGCTCTGCTGTTGATGTGCAATACGGAACAGGTGGATTAATTGGCCTTTCAGTGAATTTGGCCAATACTTCGCCGAGCTCAGATTTAAACTTAAATAGGTCTTTAATATTCTTTTTTCGCATGCCCGCCTTTAGTACATCGGCTCTGTACTCTCTCCATGAATCGCATACTGCTATGTCAATCAAATGAAAAGTTGTTTTTACAGTCCATTTTTTCGTTTTTATAAAAATTCTGTAGTATTCCATTGACTGATCAGGTGCGTCGACTCCGCCCATTTTAGCGTTGTAACGCTTCACGATTTGAGGGCATGGTACATTAATGTGCTTGCGTTCCTTTTTGCACCACCTTTGTACCACTCCAACTGGGTCTTTTCCACATTCTGTGGATATTAGCGTAACGCACTTGCTATGGCGCCATTTAACTGCAACTACATTACCTTTCACAAACTGGCTTATGTCTCCTCTATTCATATTTCGGTCTAACGGGAAATCCATCCTCCGCACAGGCAATCGGTTTAAAGCTATGGTCCCAGTAGCCTTGTAGCCGAGTTCCAGGAGCTTTTCTAAAAGCGGAATCGTGGTAAAGTACCTATCAAAATAGAGAAAACTCCCTTTCGGCAAATGTTTTGTCAATCTGATGACAATAGACGGTCCAACTACCAAGCCAGTGTCAGAAAAAGTTCCTTCTCCTTGGAATATTTCGAAATCGACGACGAGCTCGCTGGAAGTCGCAACAACAAGGTTCTTAAGACCTACAGGTCTCGGTTTATTTTTAACGTATTGCCGCATGGACGCCCTTCCTGTAAATGGGATCATTTGCTCATCAATCGAGTATTCCGTAATTTCTGTTGCTAATGCTTGGCATCGAGATCTAACGCAGTCTATAACCGGCTGAATCTTAAACAGTTTGTTTGTCGGAGGCTGCAGAGTATCAACAAAATGGAGGCTGTTCCTTAATGTAAAGAATTTATCTCTGGTCATCGCGTTCTTTTTTTTGTGCTAATCCGAAGCCTTCCGACCAATACATCCGGACTATGGGGTAAGCTAGGCAACCCATTAGGATATGGAGTCCATAAAGATTTTTAATATCGGCAGCAGTAGCATTGAGGACACATCCATGCTGAGATAAGTGATACTTATCCGTGAAAAACGCGGCGTTTTGAAAATGATCTTCAGGAAAATATTTCTGAAAATACTCCATGGGTGTACCAACTAAAATATTTCCTTGATGACTTGTTTGTTGCGGGGGCATCGAGTCAACAAAACCGACGCTCTTCCAGACTTCATCCCGATCAGATACGCTTTTATTTACTTGACTTCCGAAGAAGTTTCATTACAATCCGACTCGGATGAACCGCCCATTTGCCTATTTGGTTGTTCAAAGAGCGCATCATCATGTAAGTCATCAGAAATAAAGTCAGTATCGGAATTTTCCAATATTGGAGAAGTTGAAGCACGTCCCCATCAAGATTCAAATTGAAATGACCTGGAATGACACAATTGTGCGGGTAAATGAAAATGCGAGGTCAAAGCCTGAAGCGCGCAATTGTGTGGTCCTTTTTTAAACTTGTTCAAAACACTTAATTTAATTATAATTTTTTCACAATAAGATAATATATAGTTTATTTAATATTTTTCAATACACATTTTTGCAAAACATCACGAAACTAGAACACTACACAAAATTTATTTCAATTTACCTTTTTCCATTCTTGACAACACGGCTGAACACTTCAAAATTTGCAAATTGTGACAAAAATATACAAAAAATCAAAGCAACCGTTGAAAAGAAATAAGTGGCATAATGATTGCTTTCGGGTCTAAACACGTAGTAAAGCGAAAAAAAATTTTAACATATTTTTAGTCTTACCCGCACAATTGTGTATTGAAGGTCTGAAAGGGATACTTGACAACCTTTGTAGTTGGCAGTGTGATTTTGCAAGCAGTGTACGCGTTTTGGTGGAGTACCTGGGTCTTTTTCGCAAAGAGCAGTCTGGTGGTCCAGACTGCACTTAACACATCTGTACGGCTTTTTACAGTACCGTTTAGTATGTCCAAACTCTTGACAGCGATGACACTGAACTAAATCATTAAATTTGCGGGGAGGTTCGATTTTAACTACCGCGCTACACAATCGATTAATGTCAGATAAACTTTTGTTGTTTACCGACGGCTCTAAGTCAGCAAAAAATAGTGACATTGGCAATAAGACCTTTTTGAGATAAGTCAAGTATAATGTCGTCTATGGGTGTGGAATAGTGGATACTTTTTATAACAATTTTATAGGGCTTCTCCTCTTTTAACTGATACGTGTGAAAAATTATATTATTTGAGTCTAAATACATCACAAGTTTTCTATAAGATGCATGACTGTGGCTTGTCCGTCTCTGCCGGTTAAAGTTGAGAAATTGCCTATCATTTTATTTATATAGTTTACTTGTGATATGAAAATCGGTGGTGGTTTGAAAACACTTGTATCGGGTGACTTTTTAAGAGCTTGATAACTTTTTTTTAAAAAAAACGCATAAAATTTGCAAAATCTCATCGGTTCTTTATTTGAAACGTTAGATTGGTTCATGACATTTACTTTTTGAAGATAATTTCATTTAAATGTTGACCGCGGCTGCGTCTTAGGTGGTCCATTCGGAAAGTCCAATTTTGGGCAACTTTTTCGAGCATTTCGGCCGGAATAGCCCGAATTTCTTCGGAAATGTTGTCTTCCAAAGCTGGAATAGTTGCTGGCTTATTTCTGTAGACTTTAGACTTGACGTAGCCCCACAAAAAATAGTCTAAAGGCGTTAAATCGCATGATCTTGGTGGCCAACTTACGGGTCCATTTCTTGAGATGAATTGTTCTCCGAAGTTTTCCCTCAAAATGGCCATAGAATCGCGAGCTGTGTGGCATGTAGCGCCATCTTGTTGAAACCACATGTCAACCAAGTTCAGTTCTTCCATTTTTGGCAACAAAAAGTTTGTTAGCATCGAACGATAGCGATCGCCATTCACCGTAACGAAACCCAATTGCTGCGAACGGCGACGAATCGACATTTCACGGTCTTCAGCCACACTCTCAGAAACAGACGAAATATTCTCTTCTGTACGCACTGTACGCATTCGTGTGGTTGGTTTAATGTCCAATAAAGTAAACTGAGTGCGAAACTTGGTCACAATCGCATTAATTGTTTGCTCACTTGGTCGATTATGTAGACCATAAATCGGACGTAAAGCGCGAAACACATTTCGAACCGAACACTGATTTTGGTAATAAAATTCAATGATTTGCAAGCGTTGCTCGTTAGTAAGTCTATTCATGATGAAATGTCAAAGCATACTGAGCATCTTTCTCTTTGACACCATGTCTGAAATCCCACGTGATCTGTCAAATACTAATGCATGAAAATCCTAACCTCAAAAAAATCACCCGATAGTTGTCTCTGCGTATTCTAATCAATGTTATTATCACTTTGTGTGTTTGTGTCTAAGATTGCAAACCGGTTTGATGTGTTTGGAGTACTGTTCGGCCTTAATTGTTTTTTCATTACATTTGGGGATTCAATAGTTTTACGTTTCGTTGCTTTGGGCTTGTACGCGTTTTGCCAGCCTCCGCTGTTATCACACATACCGACGTTTACAACGTCCTCACTAACCATTAATTCGGGGTTTTGTTTTTGCGTTTTCGCGTTTTATTACATACGATAATATGTTTACAAAAATGCACGGACAAAAATGCATATACACTTTTCGACTATACTCGCACTACCTGTAATCGTACGCACTAAGTTTTGTGACCGCACACACAGAATTCACGATGGGAACCAACTCAAAAAAAATGCGTATGAAATGCAAAGCTGATTTTTAATGCAATTCTGCTTTGCATATATGTAAATGCCGCTTAGGAACGTTACTGTGGAACTCATACATAAAACATATAGTAAGTCTTAAAATTACTGTTATTACAAATAACGAAATATATAATTTTATTAACATAGACGAGCGAAGAAATTATTTATCCAATTTTTTAGCAAATGCTGAATAATAAGCTCTAACTGAATCTTCAAATATTGATTTAATAAAAACAATAATTAAAAAGAAAAAAGAAGCGGAAAATTTTATTAATAACATTGAGTTTAACGAAAAGAAAGGTGGTGAAAAACAAAAATTATGATGGATTGTATTGATGAAATATATATGTATTAGGGCGGGTCGATTTAAAAATCGCCCATTGCTCTATGAAAATCATATTCTAGGGATCAAAATAAGATACTTTGCCGAAGGAACCATACCTCTAAAACGAATTTTGATGTCCCCCAATTTGGGTAGGGGCAAATTTTGAAAAATCCCACTTTGACCCATTTAGAGTGCTCCAATCGAGTCCAAATGTATGACCGACCCACTAACTTTGGACGGCCGATCCACCCATGCCAGTGGCACACCCCCTGGAACTCCCCTGGGATACATTCATTTCAAAAAATCACCATTTTTGGCCTTTACATGAAAAAATCAGCTAAATGGCTATGTTATTTCTTTATTTTTATTTATTTATTTATAATAATATCTATTTTTTCTCTTAAGAAATTTATTTAGTCAGAACATATGTAAATGAAAAAATTAATTTAAGTGAGTTATAGAAAAGAGACTAAAAAAATGATTGTTTGAAGTCCTTTTTACTTTCAAGCCTGCGCAATTTCGCAAGGCTCTCTAATGTCGTCGCCATAACAGCCTCTACATTTTCCGGTATAACCCGTTTGGAAACGCTAGCTACCAATTGAACATGTCGTTCCGTTCCTTGTACGTGTGATGGAATTTTTGGATCATTAAACGGTGGATCATCTTGATTTAAATATTCTTTCAATGTATCGTACGGAATGCTTCGCGTGAATGGTGGTTCAAATACGATGTTTATATCATTCAAATTGATAATTTTCGTAAAACTTGTGCAATTAAAGTTTATATCTGGTTTTTTATAAACCCTAAGTTCCATTGGCTCGACAACATCGGTTCGATAGCGTAGAATTTTCTTGATGGCACAGTCGCGCTTTTCTTTCCTATCATCAAACAACATTGATAACAAGATATTTTCCGAATGTGCATAATATGAATTATCATTAATTACTTGATTGACAATTTTGCGTAAACGAGGTTCTAGAAATCGTGACCAACCAATGAACTTGAAAAATAATGCACTGCCGTACACGACAGAGCTGTAATACTTGATATTGAAGTACATTGGCACATAACATTTAATTATAAATTCAACCACAAGTCTTAAATTTGCATCTGAATTTTCCGTTGTCACATATAATCGCAATAATCTAGCGGCCTTGGTGAGCCACCGAGAATGTACAATTTCCCTGGTTTGATGTTAGCCAGATCCACCGGAACCACGCCGCTAGAAATTGCATGGGCCATGTCGTATAAGTACTTCGAATCGGTGGAAAATTCTTTTTTTTCTGGAGCGGGGGGCATATTTTGCAACTCAATTTTCTGGAATCCGTCCACCACCTAAAAATATATAATAATAAAATAATTAAAAATGGTTGACAATTATAATAAATGAGTGATAGCAATAACTTACCGAAAGAGTTTCACAAGTTTCGATTTGACGGCTCAGTTTTCCGGTTGCCGATCTTGGTCCAGTGCTGGTTGATTTATCCAAAGCTTCAAACAAATGCCGAAACGGAGGTTCGTTGAAGTGTAGAAGGCAAACAAACCAATGCAATGGTCTTTTTAACAGCATTTCGAATCGTCGTATATTTCCACCGTGAGGGCCAGTGTTTGCTGGCTCACCGTCAGTGCATATTCCAATTAATGTATCCAGTGATATATTTTTATCGTTGAAAAAAACATTTAATTTGGTTGTTTTGTATTCAGCGGTTTCATGTTCCAGTCTTACGTAACCAATCAATTCAGAATTGGGTTCTCTCAAAATAACAAGATGAGGTTCTTTTACCATCCTAGTATGATACTTCTCATCAATTTTATCTATCGTTAAAGTATCATATTTTCTGCCATCGAATGAAAACGCTAACAAATTGGTATCATCTAACCGTTTGCGAAGCACTTCTTGTCTGCATTTCTCTTTTTCTCTGCGAACTTTCGATTTATCCATGATCAGAGGTTTCCCATGTTTATCTTTAATTTTAAAATCTTGCAAAAGAGCGGTTCCCAATGCTGATGCTACTCTGTCTGGCACACCAAATCTGTCACATACCAAGGCAAAGTTAAAACAATCGTATCTCTCTGTGTATTGTGTACTTGTGCTTCTATCCATATCTTCTTGAACCGGTGGTGACGTTGCTCCTTGCTCTTCAGTTTCCATCACAAATGCATTCATTGTTAGTCTTCTCTGATTATGTTGATCGTGCATGAACTCTTTGAGGCGTTCGGGAACCCAGCCGCATGCACATGGAGCTGCCTTCAAATCGCATTAACATGTTCCAATGTAAAAAATTGTTTCCAGAGATTTTACATACTCTGTAAATTGTTGGGTGTTGTTTCTTCTCTTGATTTTCTCTTGATACTTGTCAAGCAATTTATTCAATTTGTTACATGCACTTTTTTTTCAGCATTATTTCCATACCAAGTTTTTCCCAAATTTCAATCAACTTATCTTGTACTTGAATAGTGAATGATTTATGGGAAAATTTATTTTGTTCTTTTTTAGCACGTTCGCTTAAGTAAAAATAATATCTCAAGATATCCAGATGGGTTGGTAAATTAAGATCAGTCAAATCAGTAGACACACCAAAAACAGTAACATCATGCTTGGGTATATGACTCATTGGGTTTTCGATAGTTGTTGATGTAGTTGCTTCATCTTGCGGTGTAGAGGATGGTGGATTCATTGTAAACTTCTTGGTTTGGAATGGTCACTTCACTTATTATTATTTTTTAAATACCATAGTGGTTATTGCTTTAGTTCTCCTCACTTTCAGAGGTAATAAGAATGAAATTGTAATTTCAATTCTATTTCAAAATTTGCCCCTACAAAAAAGTTCGACCCAAATTGGGGGACATCAGAATTCGTTTCAGAGGTATGGTTCCTTTGGCAAAGTTTCTTATTTTGATACCTAGAATATGATTTTCATAGAGCAATGGGCGATTTTTTTGCCTCTCCACAAATCGACCCGGCCTAATATGTATATATATATTATTATGCCAATTTTATGAGTTAGCTACAATTTTAGAGGCTGATGACCATGTGGACCGAAACAACAATTGATCGTACTGCAGTTTCCTTGCAAAAGATATTGTATCTGACAATTTGGAAACTTGCCAATAATACGTCATTTCGACAAATTAGTGACAGATTTGATGTAGGAATGGGCGCCACTTATAGAGCTTTTGTTAAAGCCCTCAAACTTATATGTAGTTAAAATCGGCAATAATAAAATTTCCAACTCCTACTGCAGCTAAAAAAAAACTATAATGGCTTTTCAAATCCATTGATGGAACGCACATTCCGATATTACAGCCAAAAAACGATGCAATCAGTTTCTATAACAGAAAAGGGATCTTTTCCGTCATTGCACAGGTAACAAAGGTAAAACATGTATACTAATTTCTTGTCAAACTACATTAAACAATAATGTTGACAGCCATATGAAATTTCTGGATGTCTTTGTCGGTTATCCAAGACGACGTCATGACGCATCAGTGTGGCAAAGGAGCCTCTTTCTTGGAGCACTGGTAAGCGGTGAACTAAAAATTCCACCAAATCTTCATTTCGTAGGCACGCAGCTTATCCGCTGGAAACTTTTCTCATGGTGCCATATCGGGATAATAGTTTTTCAACATCGCAGCGGAGTAAATATAACACTATTTAAAGGACTAACCGAGTTTTTGTTGAACAGACTTTCGGAATATTAAAACAAAAATTAAGAATTTTAAAAATTATTGGTGTGCAGCTCGCTCATATTCCAAAACATATTGTTTAACATCAGAACATCATTATAATCAATAAAGGCCAACAAAACATTGATTTCATAGGAATGGACGAAGAGGAAGAGATTGGACAAAATTTCTGAAGTTAGTGTTCCATCATTGCAAAGAGATGAAGCCCAACAAAAACGAAATGCCTTGACAGCATTATTTTTAAGTTGAACTAAACAACAATTTTAAAATAAAAAAAACATAATTTGATTAACATGAACAAAACATAAATTTATTTCACTTCATAACTTTGGAATATTTCAAGCTGGGTTTTCAAACAAAGCCCTTAGATGCTTTAATTCTTTAAAGTTTTCATTTTCTACTTTCACTTTAGATTTTTATACGCTTATTTATAGCTTCGTTTCCTTTTTGAGATTCTTTCTTTCTTATACATATTCATATTCATATTTCATAGTGAATTTTTTTGACTAAAACTTTCTTTTTTGCAGATTAACAAGCCGAGAACCGATATCTGTTTAAGGTTAGTGGCACTTAGTACGTATGTACATTAGTAAATAGACAAAAGAAGCTTAGGAAAATTATGAAATAATTTTTTTACAATTGCTTGGTGGTTATACAAGTACTTTTAAGGGGGTATTCTGGTTTAGAAATTCGAAAAAATCGATTTTTTTGGCATATTTTTATAGTATAACCTTTCAAGAATATGTCCCTAAGAGGATTTTTCGAAATTAAAATTATTTTCCGAGGTACAGCTCATTTTGTGACTCCGACTCCGACTGCGCGCGACTTGTTCTAAAACTTTAAATTCGTTTTTCTCATAACTACTCTTCCAGAAACGGTGTGCATGATATCTCAAGTTGTACTCAACCGATTCATATGAAATTTTACGCAGAGCTTTCTTATACTTTATAGTATCGCACTACGAAAGGCCTTTTAAAGGTTTTTTTTTTTATTTTTAAAAAATTGCGAACCCCAAAAAAAACGGAAAATACGAAACTTTTTTTCAAACCTTTTTGATTTTTTTTAACGCGTCAAAAAAAAAAATACCTACAAACCTTCTAAACCAGAATACCCTTTTAATCAAACTGCTGCCTTTGAAACTGTGCTTGATGAAAGAGATAGTTTGGTACGTCACCTAAGGCTGAACCCACACCGGATTAGTCAAAAACGTCTTTGACTAGTAAGACACAAAAACGTTTTGTGCTCTAATATAAAATAATATAATAAACGAATATAAAAGTACTGAATTTTGTTTAGAACAATTGAACCGTTAGGAGTAACATATATAATTTCTTACTGCTAAGAAATGGGTAACAAACACGCCAACGTTTATACCAGGAATAAAGGGTTGTTAAACTTATTCCAGTGTGAGAGCGCCCCAAAATTAGCGTTTTTTATAACATTTTCCATTATGGCCAGATTGAAAAAAATAATTATTTGTGGGCATTTAAATTGAAACACTTAACATTTAATACGAATAAAAACTACTATATAGTTGTTCTTTATTATATGTAGAAACTATTTAAATCTTTTTAAAGAATATTATAACAACTGACGTTTGTCCTTTCAATACTCAATAATAGGATTTAAGCTGGTTAGCTCTCAATCATTAAATGTTTGTAATCATTTTCTATTGAAAATATACTATGATGCTTCAATTTACAAAACCTTTCATCAAATACCTTTAAATTTCACAAATTCATTTAATTTTCATTTTTATAAGTGGTCTTGAACGATGCAACTAATCCCTCCGTTTACATATTTTTTTGGTAAGATTTCAATCTGGCCATCGCAAAAATAATTTCCAATTGCTAAACGTCAAAACCTACTGAACTCGATTAGCTGTCAAAGTTCAGTAGGTTTTGACGTTTAGCAATTGCTCTCTCACTTCCAGTGAGAGAGGAGTTAAAGATCTCTTTATCTCTGGTTTATACATTAATGGTAACAAACTGCTAATCGAAATAATAACACTAACAGTAACAGAAATTTGGGTAACAAATACTTTTGTTAGCGCATATGCACCTATGTACATACATACATATGTGTTGTGTATAACAAAAGGTATTTGTTACTCTTAAAGACTGTAAAAAGATTTGATAACAAATGTATGTCATAACTTAGAACAAGATAGCATGCCTTGCATTTGCATCTTTTATTACAAAATATCAACGCACAAGATTTATATAACGATTAACTTATAATACTATTAACGAAACTGCTTCATGGATTCTTTATTAAAGAACTATATAAATAAAACATGTGTAAAACATTTATTTATACGGCATCCTAATATTTAGTAGCACAATACAAGAACACGAACCAAATATCCAGAAAAATTTCAATGCGCTACGAAACCATAACTTAAAAATCCAAATCGACAAATGTAATTTCTTTGCTAAATCCACGGAATATTTAGGACGTATTCTAACTACTGATGGGATCAAACCCAAACAAAATAGCAGTAATCCAAAATTACCATAAACTCCTAAACGAATTAAATATTTTCTTAGTATAATAGGATAATACAGAAAACTTATAAAAGACAATGTAAAAATTGCATATGGAATGACAAAGTAAGGTCATTAAGTTAAGAAAAAACAACCCAATATACAAGTATATACATACATAAATGCTTTCTATAAGTTGAAGCGACTTCTAATTGACACACCAATTCTCTGTTACCCCGATATTAAGAAAAAAATTAAATTGTGTACAGATACAAGTGTGGTTGCGATTGGAACAGTTTCTAAACGAACATGAAAAAATTTTCCACCACAGAAAAAGAGCTCTTGACTATCGTATGGGACATTGAGCCACTTAAATGGGTGCAAACAAAATATAAGAAGAACGATATAAAAAATCCTAGTTTGCAACGTTGACTGCTTAAATTAGATGAATATGATATTAACATTGACCATATTTAAGGAAAAATATTCGCACTATTCCCCACACACAAAACAAGAGCTAGGGACCCAGAACATATTCTAAGATCGACGCAAATCCCCCAGTTTACCCTTGAAGAGCTGCAACTAGCCACTGCCAAGCTCAAGGCCAACAAATCACCCGGGCCGGACGGGATCACATCAGAAATTCTCAAAATAATCGCTGCAGAGCGCCCGCCAGTACTACTAAACATGTACAGCGCCAGCCTTGAAGCTGGAATATTCCCTGAACCCTGGAAAAAGCAACGGCTGGTGCTAATCAGTTGGGGAAAAGGATACCCTCTATGTATGCTTGACACAGCGGGAAAGCTATACGAAACCCTGCTTAAACCCAGACTTGAAGCGGCTATCAACGAAGCTGGAGGACTGTCCCCTAGACAATATGGCTTTAGACCCGGCAGATCAACCATAGGAGTAATAAAACGCGTCATTGAAAGCGTAGAAGCCGCACAGCGTAGATGGCATAAATACAAAAGAATTGTGTTTCTGGCGACTCTAGATGTCCGAAACGCCTTCAACAGCGCTAGATGGGTAGATATGATCGACGCTCTCGAGAAAAGCTTTAAGGTACCCGACTACCTTAGGGCCGTGGTGCGGAGCTACCTTAGCAACAGGAAACTGCTGTACGAAACTAAAGAGGGATCACGACAGATAGCGGTCACGTCAGGAGCAGCACAAGGATCCATCCTCGGACCAGATTTATGGAACATTAGCTATGACGCTATATTATAACTAGAAATGCCAGATGAATCGTATTTAATAGGCTACGCGGACGACATTGCAGCAGTAATCACAGCAAGGGACACAGAAGAAGCGCGAAGAAAGCTGAACCAGGTCATGATACGGACCCAAGCAAGGCTCGACTCAGCCCTTAGAGTTGCATCAGCCTACCGAACAGTGTCCGGCGAGGCAATATTAGTTATAAGCGGAAATGCCCCAATTGACCTTCTAGCATACGAAAAGAAAAAGCTGTGGGAGCTAAAGCAGTCATCTGATAACAACAAGAGCGCAATAGAACAAATAAAAGAAGAAGCAATAATAACATGGAAATAAAGACGGGACACCGAAAGCAACGGCAGATGGACGGCCAGGCTTATAAAAG
The DNA here is from genome assembly GCF_024586455.1 of Bactrocera neohumeralis. Lineage (NCBI taxonomy): Eukaryota > Metazoa > Arthropoda > Insecta > Diptera > Tephritidae > Bactrocera > Bactrocera neohumeralis. The sequence goes on from NW_026089624.1 coordinate 8,647,535, forward strand.
ACCTAGACTCATGGACAGACCGAAAATTCGGAGAGGTAGATTTTTACACAACCAAGCTGTTATCCGGTCACAGGTACTTCAAAACGTACCTCCACAGAATGGGAAAAGTCGAAGAGCCGTCATGCCTATACACCGATGCGACAGAAGACGACGCTGAACACACATTCTTTGAATGTGCGCGCTGGCAAGGAGAACGCACCGCCGTAGAGGATTGTTGGCCCAATAAACGTGGACAATTTAGTCAGCGTCATGTTGGAGAGTGAAGGAAACTGGGGGATTATCAAGAAATTCGCTGTACTCTTGCTACGCAGCAAAAAGCGGGACCTGGACGCAGGTGCGCAAATGTAAATCTCTCAATGAGAAAAAGGGAACGCCACCCTGAAGTAATGCAAATGCGGCCCCAGGGTGGGCGACAGTTCCTTAGAGGGGGAATTTAGTGACCTGCAACTGGCACATACCGCTGCTGTGACGATAGCACCGATGATACGGAAGGCATTTTCCACCCCCTTCCCCGAAAAAATAAGGACGAAAACATTGTAAGCGGTAAGAAATCCACGTTGCTAAAATTCGAACATTATTTAAAAATTTTTAAATGATTGATACTAATTCTTTTTTGAAGTTGTTACTAAGCACAAATCCACATAAGATGTTAAAGTTATTATTTTTATAGTCTTGCAACCTATTACTAAGGAGTATTATAGTATTGTTCACCTAACGGTTGTACGTATCACCTTAAACTAAACGAGATAGATATAGGGTTATACTTGTATATATAAATGATCAGGATGACGAGAAAAGTTGAAATCCGGGAGACTGTCTGTCCTTCTGAAAGAGGTGTTTTGATGAAACTTGGTATGCGCCCCCAAATCGCCATTAACCGAAAACCTATAAAGTGCCATAACCAAGCACTAAATTAAGATATAAAACTGCAATTTCGCACAGTATGGGCGTGGCCCCGCCTACTAAAAAGTTGTATGTACATATATCCAAAACCACTAAAGCTACAATAACCAAATTTGCTTTGCGCAGATATCATAAAAGGTCCACTCTCCATATAACAGTACTGTTCAAAACTATTAAAAACGCAGTAAATCAATAGCATTAAATTTTACCACCGAGATAGTATGAGAGGGTTTAATGGGAGCTGGTGTGAAAATTGGACGATGGCACCGCCCACAAGCATACCTACTTCTCATATATTACAATTTTAAATTCCGTTTGATTCTTTCACTTTCCAGTACAAAAATCAGAAAGTAATTAATATAATAGGATACAATTTTACACTAATAATTCCTTTAAAGTATGTCACCTTATGGCTAAAAATTGCTTAAATCTAGCCACAACCGTTCAAACCCCTAGGCACCGAATATGTGGTCCCCAGTATCTATAGTTGACTTTTGATCGAAAATATCGGTCAGTATATGTGATATACAATTGAAACTCAAATAGAATCAGGAAAAGGTAATAATATGTATGTTTGCTTCAAATGTGTTGAATCGGTTCAATACTTCACTGAGCCCCGGTATAGGCATTATACAGATTATTTATATTATACTTCGGGTGACTTTATACTGAATATAGAGGCCAATAGTTGAGTTATCTCATTGAAAAGTACGGAACGTGTTTTGCCCATAACAGTGTACTTTTGTGCCTAAAATAGATAAAATTTACCGAAAACTTGACCCAGCCCCCATATATCTATTATCAGGATTTTCGAACACCCGGCTGACTTTATTCCATATGATTGGTGATTGTATGTGAGGTACCTTAAGGAAACTCAGAGAATAGGTTTTTGTATGTGGCATGATAGTAATTAAAAGATAAAAACGGCCCGATACTACCTCAACTCCCATATATAACATGTAATATTTTCGTTTTTATGTCGAATATGTATGCAGGTCGGTATATGAGTTATATAGAGTATACATATGTATATATAAAATTGCATAGATTTGTATCCTCTGGTTGACATACTACACCTTAAGGTATTTTCCTGACATTGGTTCTTGCAAGTTGCAACAGTATGAAACACCCAAACTTAGTCCTTTTTTACTAGTTATTTTTCTTAAACATCATTCTTAATTTTTAACAATAATGTTTATAGTTTAAATGATAATATCCAAAACGCTGCTTCAGTAATATTTCCTAGGATATGTTTGATTACTGTTGCCTAACTGATGTGAATTAAAATTACGCTGAAGAATAATAGGTGAACCTAAACCTTTGATTATGTGATGGCAATCCAGGTATATTTAGAGAATTTGTAAAATTTAGACAGATCGCTTGGCAATAACTGTTGTATCTGGAAATTAATTACCTTAACATCTACATTTTAGCCGCTAAGATAATTAATAATAATATATAATTATATAATACATATATAGTCCGATTACCGAATCATTTATGATCGCGTTTTTCTCAAAACTACTTTTTCAAAGTCCGTGTTCACTGTCATTTCAAAACTACTTGACCGATTCATTTCAAACATTGTAAACATTTTTGTCTTACAAAAAATAACGCCAGCAATAAACCCTCCATTAAATTCTCCATTCAAAATATTTCCTGTAATATTTTTAATTAGCAAACGTCTACCGTTGCGTAATTAAGGTGAATTGAAATTACGCTTAATGCGTTTGCAGTGGTCGTCATCAAAAGGGGAGTCTCTCATTCGTTTTTTCATTGGTAGTGTTTTTTACGTGGCGGGTACTAACCTAGTGCACAAACATGGGGAGGGGATGTTTTGCCTTCCCACTTTAGCTCGCCTTCAAACGGATGTTTTTTGAGGATTCTTGGTCAAAGACCGAAAGTCGTGAGCTTCTTGAGCCATATGTAAACGAATCGTTTCTGGCCACTAACAAGTGAATGGCGCTTAGAGAAATTTCTTTACTTTCTATTCTAACATTTCCAATATCTGAGAGGGGGAATCAGTTTGCAATTATTCGCACATATTTGTAGTTAATTGAAGTACAATTATTTCAAGATTTCACCGATTCACCGCGCGATTGCTTAAATATTCGTTGATGTCTTAAGACAGGTAAGAATAGCCGTGCTGTCGGCAAACCCAGTAAGACAGAAACACCGATAACTTCATCGTTTAAATCTTGCAATGTTTTGTACAATTCTTCAAGAATATTTGTGAACCATTATATGTACACTCATCTTAAATTATCATGCTTTTTAGAATAATCCACACACATATAGTATGTATGTACTATATACAAAAATTACTTTACTCTTACAGTAGCTATGTGTTATTATTTATATTTTTCTTTTTTAAATAATAAAATATTGAAATGATTCTTACATGAACTTTGAACACATGCTTATTATTCAAAATATAATTTTTGTATTTATGAAGTATGCTGACTTGTAATAAAAAGAGATAAAACAAAATATCGTATATCCTCCCCTTCTAAGATATCTTCCCTCCAATTTTGAGCCAAATTTTTCAAACCGTTCTTGAGTTATAAATAGTATAACTAACAGCACTCTCTTTTATATACAATATACATATGTAAAGTTACACACTTGCTTGGATCTCTATACGATATATAGTATTAGAAATTATTGAAACTTTTGAAAATTTTCATTGTTATGATATAATTTACAAATCTATAGAAGAATTTTCTTTAAATAAAATAAAATAATAGCCTTAATATTTATTCTTCACTCATTCAAAATACAAAGTTGGAATAAAAATGTTACAGTAAGGGAGAATTTATTATTTCATATTGTTAAAATTTGAGGAAAAATTGGAATGCCAAAGTATTTAAACGGCGCTTACCCATATGGACGTGTCTAACATAGTAAATATTGCAAATTAAATTTCCGAGGATAAAATTCAATGAAGCTTGTGTTTGAAGCCATCAGAAGCGTTTGTCACCCCCAAATTGTGTTAAATTATTTTGTTAGCGACGGTGGCCTTTGAATTGGAATTTAAAGAAATTCCACACTGGTGTCAAAAGGCCGTGCCTAAGTACCTTTGTTACGTTTCTGTGGGGATTCTTAAAATGTTTTAATTCATTCCTTGTAATATGTACACATATTCCCTTGTGAGACCGTTATGTGGCTAAGCCTGATACGTATTATCAAGATAACAACGTCAAATCCTTTAGTTTATGTGTGAGAATTTATTATTTGTTGTTTCCTGCTCTACTACATTTGTGTTGTTTGTATTCGTCACTATTAAATTTGATATATCGGATGCCGTGTTCGTGTTCACATATATACTAACATACAATATATAAATATACTCGTATAATATATCGCACACTAAAAACAAAGTCGTAATTCAAAAATTCTCAAAATCGATTTTTTCTATATAGCAATTCCAAATACATTTAATTACGTACGCCAGAAATTTCATTATGATCACTATTTTACGTAACTCAGAAATCACTGTTAGGTCTACTTTTGGGTTAATGGCGTTGGTTGCCCTGCCTGGATTGTGCGGTATCAACATAAGAATGCTATTTATAATTGTTTCGCTATTACTGAAATAAATCGTAAAATTTCCGCTATATTCTGTGGTGTGTCTCTTTATCTGACTAAGTGGGTTTAATCATCTGTATTATTTGAAATGTGTCGATGAAATTATTGGAATTACCACACCGTTATTCGATGTCTTAACTCAAATATGCTGATTAATTTCTCTGTAAATCTAAGTCAACAATATTTGAGTCAGACGCTTTTTAAAGAAGTTCTACATTATGGACGACGATTCGACCGTAAAATTTCACAAATTTTTAAAGGGTCTGTTATTTGCTCTTCCTGAGTATTTACCTTTTTTCGAGCCGTGACTCCATTGTAATTAGTGACCGATATATACGAGTAGATATAATCCAATATGTTAAAAAAAAATGGTATAAGGTACCTTTATCTTGATTTTCATCGATCAGTTCGTATTTCAGCTATACATATAGTGATCCGATCTGAACAATTTCTTAAAAGATTGTACCGTTGGGTTAAACAACAATTCGAGTAAAATTTCGTGAAATTATCTCATTGAATTTTTTTTTTCGTACAAGGACATGATTTTGATAATTCAGTTTGTACGCCAGCTATCTGCTATGTGGTTCCCACAAAAAAGTTTTATTTCGAAGAGAAAGCGACGTGTGCAAAAAAGGACGATATCTAAAACTGAGGGATTGGTTCGCTGATCGGTTATATACAAATTTTATTGGGTCTTCAACGTTTCCTTCTAGGTCTTCTGTCAGACTACAATGAAATTGCTAAATAAATAAATACTTTTTATAGACCTAAAAAGATTTTGAAATTTTTAAGGGCTTAACAAATTGTGGGGACATAAAGATAGTTGATATTAATGTATCACTAGAACAATGAGTAGCTTTAATTCAACTTGTTTAATTTCAATAAACAAATTCAGGCAAAATTAGAAGTAAACGAAGTACCCCATGAAATATATGACACGCATGAAGCATACTTCTACAAAACCAATTGACGGTACCCCTTCATATTTGCAACAAGTTCAATTAAAACAAATCAGGAAGGGCTGAGTTCGGGTGCAACTGATCATTTTATTCTTGTAACAGGAATGAAAGCCAGGGAAATCTTAAAGTGTAAAACGTCAACCAATTGATCGGGAGCGAAGCAATTGTATGCGAGTTGGGCTTTCGCCCAATATTATCTATTTTAGACTTAAATATGCACTGTTATGAGTAAATTACATTCTGTAATGAGATATTTCAAATATTGGACGATATATATAATATAAAGGTAGTAGGGTGTTCGAAAATCTTTATATTAGGGACCCAAAATTTTATCCCGTTACATTATTTACTTTTTGATTTTTGTACTGGAAAGAGAAATAATCAAATGTGCTATATTGTGCCAGTGACTTGAGAGTGACCATAAACGATTCTTTTACATATGGCTCAAGCAGCTCACGACCTCCTCTGAGTAGCCAGAAAACATCCGTTTGAAGGCGAGCTAAAATGAGAAAGCGAAACATCCCCTCCACAGGGTTGTAAGTTGAGTTTGGAACCCGCCACGTAAAAAACACTACCAATGAAAAGAAGAAAGCAGCTTCGGATGAGAGACCCCCTTCTTATGACGACCCCTGCATACGTGTTAACGATTATGATTTAAGGGCATGCACCTAAAATGTCCGGTCCGTTAATTGGGAAGGTGCCACTGCCCCATCAACCAGTCTTCGTTACAAGGACAAGGACTGAGGCGAGTAGGTCCTTGTGGCATTTACTACAGTGGCCATAAAAAAGAGCGCAAATTTGGTGTGGGATTCGAGGTGAGAGAGAGACCCAGTCGCCGAGTATTGGTGATGAACGGCTAGTCACATTCCGCATACAAGCGAAGTTCTTCAACATATCTCTGATTTGCGCCAATGCACCAACAGAAGAGAAAGAGGATGTTACCAAGTATGCCTTATATGAGCGCTAGGAGATGACCTACAGATAACCATATTTCGGGCCCCGGTGAAATCGATCAGCCTCAACCCATTTGGGGATGTTTCGTCGTGGAGGCTGAATGTACCGACCGTAGTGCCAAAGATACTTTCTTTACCCACCCTGGCGTTAAAGTCGCCAAGCACGATTTGGCATCGTGGCGAGGGCAGCTCTCATAAGTGCGCTCCAAGCACTCATAAAAGACATCTTTGGTCACATCGTCCTTCTCTTCCGTCGGGGCGTGGGCGCAAATCAGCGATATGTTGAAGAACCTCGCTTTGATGCGGATTGTGGCTAGACGTTCATTCACCGGAGTGAATGATAGTACTCGGCGACGGAGTCTCTCTTCCACCACGAATCCAACACCAAACTTGCGCTTCTTTATATGGCCACTGTAGTAAATGTCACAAGGACCTACTCGTCTCTGTCCTTGTCCCGTCCATCGTATTTCTTGGTCGGCGGTGATGTCAGCCTTTATTTTTGCGAGGACATCAACCAGCTGGGTAGAGGCACCTTCCCCATTAAGGGTCCGGACATTCCAGGTGCATGCCCTCAAATCGTAGTCCTTATTTCCTTTGCCATGGTCGTTATCAAAAGGGGGGTCTCTCATCCGAGGCTGTGTTTTCTTTGTCATTGGTACTGATTTTTACGTGGCGGGTCCCAAACCCAGCGCACAACCCTATGTAGGGGATGTTTCGCCTTCTCACATTAGCTCGCCCTCGACCGGATGTTCTTAGGCTACCCAGAGGATACTTGGTCAAAGACCGGAAGTAGTGAGCTGCTTGAGCCATGTGTAAAAGAATCGTTTCTGGCCACTCCCAAGTGAATGGCGATCAGATAACTTTCCTCACTTGCGTGAACTTCTACACATGACTCCATCCTCCTTTTTGTTAGGGGTTGGTATATATGTATGTACATATATTTGGCACATTTCTTAAGAAAGCATGAGGGAATCATATCTGGGCCACAATTGTATGATTGTTCTAACGTATATTGCTTAACTGATATAAAACGTCTGCTTCGGAAATGGTAGGTGCATTAATGGCAGAAATCGGACACAACTTGTGCTGATGCGGAACATTTTTTGGAGATTTTTGAGAATAATTGGACTTAAAGAATTAAGCGAACATACGAGTATTAGAAATGGTGTGATTGTCACTAGACATACTAGACTTATATTTCATATGGGACGGAAAGTTAGAAATTCTGCGTTTTGGATTACGTATAATATTATTTTTTACTTTATTTATATAATTATTATACCATATTTTGTTAAGTTCAGCAAACTGTCGATGCAATTTAGAATATTTTAAATAGTCAGCAACTAAACCAGTTTTTTTTAAATGTTTAAAATCACGAGATTTTCTATTTTTTAATTTACATAATTCTTTCGAAAACCATAAATTAGAACTCATTTTTTGAGTAACAACACACTTCGGAACATATTTTTCAAATAAGTTTAAAATAGTTTCATTAAAGTGGGAAGCACTAAATTCAATATTGCCACTGTAATCTGGCCAGGTTACTTTAGAAAAATCGTAATTAATCTTCGTAAAATTAGCTTTCGCAAAGTTGAACCGAAAACAAAGGTCTTGTGTATTATTGTGAGCAAAGTTGGCTATGATTTCGATATTAATTTCCAAAGCAGGATGACACGGGTCCTCTGGCCGAACCAAAGGATCACATCGGACAACGGAGAACATTGAAGCATTATCAACATAAACCAGATCTAAAAACTTACCAAACTCGTTTGAAATTAAATTAATTTGGTTAAGACCCAACTCCGACATTTCATTTAAGAACTCGTTAAAACATAAGCGAGTACTAATAGGGATGGCGCACATAGGTTTCTGCTAGTGCATACTGCGGCTAAAAATATAAGGAGTTGTCGCAGGACAATGGCATTTGGTACATCATTGTTTTGGATTCCAATCAAGAAAAAAATGAAAAAATCAAAATCACGCCCCCTTTTTTACGCCCACCTCCCGTATAAGGTGAAACTTAATTTTTGACCTACAGCACTGATTTTTGGTACATATCATTTTCATGACATTATATATGTTGGTGTTAAATTTCAATAATATCCGCCCACTTTTACGCCCACCTCCCATACAAACTAAATTCTCTTTTATCAAGTCTCTTTTAGCAACTTTTTCACATCTTCGTGACATTCTAATTTTTTAAATTTTATTTTAGTACGAAAAATGTTTATGTACGGACCCGAAGACATTAATAAGTGATGCATCACATCTTCGTTAGTGGATATGCGTCCAATTCTTCTGGAATGATACATCCTATAGTTCCTGTAATCCTTGTTATATATATATTGCATACTTTTGGGCGGTAACTTGCCATTTTAGAGTATCTCATTGTTTTTTTCAAGGGGGGCAATTTGGGGCAGCTGAATTTTTTTTTATCGTTTAGCTGAGACTTCAGGCTTTAATTCGGTGTACGTATGTCGACAGCGGTAGACAGCGCTAAAAAGATGCACCACTTTGAATTTGAAGAACATTGAAATTTTGACGTCCAAGTTATGTTGTTCCACAATATTTTTTTTTATGCATTATTTTTTTTAATGGATTTTGATGCAAATTTTTTCTTTGATACATATTATAAATGAAAAATAATAATAAAGTTGAATTTCAATAGCTGTTTTATTGTATCAATGATTTGACTTTTGAGTAAATTTTTTGCTAATTTTGATGTTCTTCACATTCACCGACTTTGGGCAGTTTTGGACAAAAAACTAATGCAGATAGAATCCTAATACTTTGGGAAAATAATGTATAGATAGTTGGTAACAGACTGTGAAATTTTCATTCAAATCAGACAACATGCTATTTTTGGATTTCAGCCACGGAAATCCCAATGTGTGGCGTAATCATCAATACATTTCCATGATACGCACGGTAAATTGAAATCTCCCAAAGCAATCATGGAATCAGTATTATTAGCCATTGAGAAAACGTTATTTATTAATGAAGCATGCTGCATATATACAGATATGTCCGAGTGAGGCGGTATATAAGACAATGTTAAGTAGATATGGCCACTATTTGCGTAAATACCAATGCACTTAAATTCAATGAAGTCGGCATACGGAACATCGATTTCTTCAAATGGAATTGAAGAATGAACAGCAAACAAGACGCTACCTCCTTTTCTGTTCAGCCGGTCATATCTAAAGATTTCGAATTCGCTGTTGAATATTTCGTTATCAAAAATGTGGGGCTTTAGCCAAGTTTCTGTCAAAGCAATGATTTTAAAGTTACAATGAATGCTGTTTAAATACAAATCAGTAAGTTTTGTACTGTGTGTAAGACCTCTAACATTTTGATAATAAATAATCAGCTATTTATTGTTAATTAGTTTTTTGTATTCACGGGATTTCTTGGCATTTTAGTGATAACTACAGGGGGCTTATCACATTTGTGCTCTAATTCGCGCACAAAGACCACAGATGGCCAGAATGAGTTGTCAAGTATCAATTGAAAACTGTCAGCGGATATGTCGATCTTAAACGACGAAATATTCCGGTTGTGTTTGAAATTAAATTTACGGATGTCTGTATCTACCGTTTTTAATTTCGACGAGATGTAACTTTTTATATCATCGACTGTGGTATCCGCAGCAAGTCTCGAGACAAAAATTGCCTTTTTCCGCGGTATTTCAACTAAGTTTTTATTAGCTGACTTTTAGGTATTTGGAGGCGGATCTTGAGATGCTTTCCGTTTACAGTGTTCAGTAACAGTTTTCTCAGTGTCCTGAGCAGACGGAACCTTCTCTCCTTGAGGACAAGGGATGAAAGATTAATGAGGCATTCTTTTTAAGGAAGATACAGTGGTATCTTTGTCATACGGACGTTTTCGTTTAGGTTTTGGATTCTCTTCCTGAATATTTAGGCATTGAAATGATTGAAACAGCATTTCATAACGCCTAAATTTTTCAGTAAGGGTTTCAAGCTCACGACCAATCTCCTTGAAACCATTGCTCGCCTGCTTAAAAGCTTTAAACAATTCAATTTCAGTTGGTCTGCATTTCCAGCAAGACCAACGCAATCCCTTACTATCAAGAATAGAATCCAATATCCTACCTGTCAGTCCAGCACATTTAAGATGGCAAGCCCATCACTAAGCCGGCAAGACACAAAGCGTTCCGACTCGCCTTTCACAGAGCAGTTCGGAAAGTTACAAGTCATAATGAACAAAAACAGTATTAAACAAAAATATAAAAAATGTTAAATAATAAAAGTAAAAAGCGCAATGACAAAAATATTTATAACAAATGAATGCAATAAAATAGTTGGTTATCAAAGATAACAACCAATGTAGCGAGCAGTTTGAGATGCACTGTAACACACGAAAAGTAAGAAACTCGCGAACAGCTGTGGACAAAGATGGAAATGAATAAAAAACAAGAAAGAAATTAAAGTAAGCAATATAAATTAACACTAACAATTGCACTATTTAAAATATAGCAACAAAAAACAATTGAAAACGACTCGGCGCAATAAATTAGAATTAGCCAGAACAGAATTAAAGTAAAATCAATTGCTTCAATTGCACAATACAACACTGATACTTATCTTAAAACATCACTTAATCCAGAAATTTTCACAATAAAATTTTAAATATAAATTAAATAAATTCGCCAGAGCACCAAATTCACAGCTGAGCACGAGAAGGGTTGATGTGCTAACAATTATGAGGAAATGGAGTGCTGCCATATGATAATAAGCAAACTTGAGCAATTCGCTGAAATTTCTCTTTTTCGCTATAATTCCTCTTTCTTTATTTAGCAATCTTAGTTTTAATAAAAACAAGTGTCTATATATTACATTTCAAAATAAAATTCGCAAACTCCAAATTTATAATCACTTAAGGTCCGTATCCAGCTCTTAAGTAATTGCTCAAGAAAAAACTTCCTAATTTTTTCAACTGTAGTCAAGTAATTTTGACAGCTGGTTATCCATTGATCCACATTAGAAGAGCAAGAGAAAATAAACAAAGAAAATGAACTTACGTGTGTAAGTATATAAATATTTTCATTGCGATTTAAGGAGTGTTGATGAAGATTGGTAGGTTTTGTATAAAATTTCAAAATGAACTATATTTCATAACCGTCTCAAATAGCATATGCAGCATCACAAGTCAGTAGGCAGCCAAATTTGCCGAAGCTCAAATGTAGTAAATCCTACAACAAAAACATTTTCATTCATGAACGCAAGCGCTTTTCCAACAAGCCAACTCGCTTCATTCATAAAAGCAACCACCTTCACTTCTCCCCGAGCAAGCGGCTTTTCCCGACGATGTCAAACGCTAAAAAATCATAAACTGAACAACTTTGTGCTGTTTGTTCTAGAAGAGAAACATGCGTGAACTTGCAAAACACAGAAAAAAGTGACAAAAGTGGCAGCATAGTTTTTTTTGATTTAAAATATTTGTCAATTCTAAAATAGTTTTCCGTGGCTCGTAAAATTCAGCGCCGATTTGTAAACAAGCTCATACATACACATACTCTACATATTTACGATGGTTTGTAGGCGAAGCTGTTCCTAAACAAACAGAAAAATGTGCCAAAGAAAAAATATTTGTACATTTGTATGTCCTGTGTAAGTACTATGCGCAGGAAATAAATGTAAAAAGATTTCACTGAAAATAAGAGGAATCTGAAGATATACTATATACATATGTATTTTTAAATAGTTAATTAATTTATTAAACTATAATTAAAAAAAATGGAAAATAGAAAGAATTTTTATTTGTTTGGTATAACCAAAGAACATAAAACCAGAGTACATAAAACATAGAGAAGGTGCAGGTTCGATATCGAACATTCGTAAAATTTGAACCGGGGAATTCACCTCACAACCATGGAATTCACTCCGTGAAATACTAACATTGTTTTGATTTTAGCAGAACGGAATGTGCAGAATTACAGCTTTGTTAACATGATCAACCAGTGAATATTCTTGACCAACCGAGGAATGAATTCTATTTATGCCATGAGATTTATCAATTATCAATTTATGTTTTTACACTTTTATATAATTGATTCTATTTTGTTTTTGTATTTTTTATAAATTTATCTGGATTATGAGTAAAAAAGGTAGCATTTGAAAAATACTTTGATATTTAGTATTTCCTTAGATAATTCATGCAATGACACCACGAGGGAATCAAACAAGCATATTGCGTTTTGCGGTCGGCATTTTCTAAGCGCAATCAACAGTTTTCCTCAACCAGGGAATTGTGTGGACAAATATGTGAAGATATGTTTAGAGATCAGCATATCTTGATTTCTTCGACTTATATGGCCAAAATCAAATACGAGCCGCTTATGTACAAATATTCATAAGGGAATAACAAGTGCCGCGCGCATCTCCGTTGTTATGAGCAACTGAGGATTTGAGGATGTTTCTTCGTGTAGGCAGAATTTACCGACTGCTGCGCCAAAGATACCTTCTTTGCCCACCCTGGCGTTAAAGTCGCCATGCACGATTTTGACATCGTAACGGGGCATTTCTCATAGGTGCGCTCCAAGCTCTCATAGAAGGCATCTTTGGTCACATCGTCCTTCCCTTCCTTCGGGGCGTGGGCGCAAATCAGCGATATGTTGAAGAACCTCGCTTTGATGCGGATTGTGGCTAGACGTTCATTCACCGGAGTGAATGATAGTACTCATCTCCCACCACGAATCCCACACCAAACGTGCGCTCCTTTTTATGGCCACTGTAGTAATTGCCACAAAGGCCTACTCGTCTCAGTCCTTGTATCGTCCATCGCATTTCTTGGACGGCGGTGATATCAGCCTTCACTCTAGCGAGGACATAAACCAGCTGGGCAGCGACACCTTCCCAAATAAGAGACCGGACATTCCAGGTGCTTACCCTCCAATCGTAGTCCTTATTTCGTTTGCCATAACCGTTATCAAAAAGGGGGCCTCTCATCCGAGGCGGTTGGTAATCATTCATTGGGGGCGCTTTTTACGTGGCGGGTCCCAAACCCAGGACACAACCCTGTGAAGGGGGTGCTTCGCCTTCTCACTTTAGCTCGCTTTCAAACGGATGTCCTAGGTCACCCAGAGCATACTTGGTCAAAGACCGGAAGTCGTGAGTTTCTTGAGCCATATGTAAAAGAATCGTTTCTGGCCATTCCCAAGTAAATGGCGATCAGAGAACTTTCCTCACTTTCGTGAACTTCCACACATGACTCCATCCTCCTAAAAAATGAACATATAACATCCTCCAAATATATGTAGATATAAGTATATGTGAACGAATCGTGTGTCAAAATGTCGATTATCGGTTTTCAACGAGAATGTACGTAGAACTACAGGGAGCAACCCGAGAGCTTGTTGGTTGGTCTCGGAAACGCTTCAGAGTGAGTGAAAATGAGTGCAAGTATAAGCATGGTAACGAACAAGAAGGAAAAGGCAGAGAGAGAACACGTGCCTCACATCTTTCATCGCCTCTCGTGAAAAATCCTGTTTTGACACACTAGCCGGGTTTCTATGTGCGGGGTCACATACTGCCATAGTCAAATGTCATTACACATTACTAAATTTTTTGCGTTTCGGTAAGACTGCTTCATTTGTTGTTGTTTTCAGTATTAAGCAGATCTGTTGTTGTTGGATGCAATGGAGTGTGTAGAAGAAACGAACAAAAATTCAAAGAAAATAACGGAATATTTCTCTCAAAAACAATATATTTGTTTGATGCATATTGACGTCAGAAGTTATTACACACATTTTATTCGTTTAAAGATCATTAGTTTTTACATGATTGCACAAAAATTAATCCACGAAAATGGTCAAAAGGAAGCATTTAAATATTGAAACACGATCCGAGATTGTGACCAAATTTAAAATGGGAACTTCGGCTTCGGATCTTTTGAAAATTTATGGAATTTCGGGGAAAACTGTGTACAATTTAGTAAAAAAAAGGACACTTGTGGGAACTTAGAAGATAAAAAGAAAGGTGGACGAAAACTCGTTTTTCGGAGGAACTAATTGGGAAGAAAGTTAGTGAAGCTACTTTACGTCGCAAGATGAAGAGCGTGGAAATCACGACCTACGTAGGTCGCAAAGTGATCGACATAACTCCAAACAAGAAAGCCAAACGCCTTGCCTTTGCTCGAGAGCATATTAATGATAAGATCATTAGTGCCGCTACATAAGTATCCGTTGAGTGAAAAGTGCCGTGTGAAGTGCCACAATAGAGCAACAGATAACGTACGTAACGTTTCAACATTTCCAACGCCGCTGCTGCCATTGTCGCTGCTACCATCAACCCGCCGCTGCCACAACGCCGCTGCTGTCATCGTCGCTGCTGCCCTCGTCGCTGCTACCATCAACGCCGCTGCCGTCGTGGGAATGAGCTGCCGCTGCATTCTGTGCAAAAGGGAAGTGAGCGCCGGCAAACAGCCGACGCACCAGGTAACGAGTGCGGATTATTGAAAGTGGTGCAAGCAAACGAAAATTCGAATAAACAACAAAGTGCACACTTTCAGTTTTTGGCTCTCCCTTTTGTGTCACTATATTGACATACATATATATATAACTTGTATAACAATATATATTATATACTATATACTATACAATTAATATATTTGAACCCCACGTATGTTTATATCTGAATGTACAAATTTAAAGTGAATCAAGGGATTTTGGGATTTTGAGGTAGCCCTTTATTTTAAAATAAAGGTGAAAAATTCTTATTTCAAAATTGAATTATTATATATTTTTTCGCAAGTTTTTCGAACCGCGTTTGCAATTATCGGTCTTTTTTCGCAATTTTTGTCGATTTTCGTTCGGACATTTTCCGGTTAAATTACTTTACTGTGCTATTGCTCATTTTGCGCATTTATTGGTTTGCCTTTCGTATACTTGGCAATCGATATTATTTTTTTTCTCGCTTTCGTAACCGATTCCAAATATATTTGTTGCCAACTTTTATTACAATTGGTTTGGCTTTCGTATATTTGGGAATCGACATATATTTTTTCGTTTCCCGATATTACCGTTATAGTCTTTCTTTCGGAAATTTAATTTAACCAACGCAAAATGAGCAAGCCAAAGCCAAATCTCGCAAACCTGTCTCCAAGTAAGGAGTTGACGGACTTAAAATCGTTAAGACCTCAAAGAACGGTTGCGAAAAGTATGTAGTATTTTGCGCATTAAAACGGACCTTCTCGAAAAGACTATGTCTTTAGATCCAATAGAATTGGAATGTCGTCTCGATATATTAAATTCACATAGTGAAAAATTAATGAAGTGCCAATCAAAGATTGAAGAAATTGATGAGGACGACATGGCCCGAGAGGAGTTAGAGGACATAATCGTTGAAACGAACTTCATAATTAAGTCAATTTTAGCGAAAAATAAAACTTCACTTGCCGAAACATCTTTTGTAGCCTCTCACAGCTCAAGGCTCCCTAAAATTAATTTGCCGAAATTCAGGGGAGAATATTCAGAATTCAAAAGTTTTGTGAGTTTGTTCGAGAGCTTGGTTCATAATGATCCAAATATCTCAAATATTAAAAAATTTAACCATTTGGTTAATTGTCTATCTGGGGAGGCTTTGGGAACAGTTAAAGCGTTTCAGATGTCGAATGAAAATTACCCGAAAGCGTTGGCAAGTCTCAAAAAGGTTTATGATAATAAATGTTTGATTTTTTTCAATACAATATCTAAACTTTTTGAGCTGCCAACCATACCAAAGCCATCCGCGCCTTCATTGCGATCAATGATTGACGAAGTGTTAGCGGTATATGACCCATTGCTATCGCTGGGCGATGAGAAACAGATTACAAACGCTATTATAATACATTTAGTAATGACAAAGGTTGACCCTGCCACCCGATCCAAATGGAAAGAAGCGCTTGACTATGACAAACTGCCACTGTGGAAGGAATGTGAAGCCACCCTAAATAGGAGATACCAGCAGCTATCAGCGGAAGGAGCGTCACACTCAAGGACGAAGCCCATACTAACAGGCAGTACGAGCCATGGGAAGCAACAACAAATGGATAGGACTAAATCGCCGTTAGTTGCTGCAAATACACGGCAGCCTACTTGTCAACATTGCAAATCGAGGGATCACCGTCTAACTACCTGACCTACTTTCAAGGCTCTTCCGATTCGAGTTCGTCAAAGCGGTACCGTTATGCATAAATTGCTTGCGTAAAGGACATACCGTTTCCAAATGCAGAGCGGATTGTTGCCGCATATGCAACCGATCTCATCACTCGCTGTTGCACCAGTATCCAGTGTCATTCCCCGCTGCACTTCATCCGCAACCATCAACCACACATGCTATGCATACAGCCAGTATGCCGGATCGGGTCATGTTGGCAACAGTAGTAATTTTAGTGAGGACCAGCTGTGGAGATTACCTGCCTGCGAGAGCTTTGCTCGACTCAGGCTCCCAGGTCAACTTTATGACGGAGGACTTGGCACAAAAGTTGCGGATTCGCCATCAGCACAAAACATTAAGCGTAATTGGAATTGGCACTTCCAATACAAAAGTGGGGTTAAAACTAAGCGCATTTTTCAAGTCGCGGTTAAATAATTTTGAGATTTCGGCGGAATTCTGGGTAATGCGATGCATTTCCGCAAATCATCCAGACCATAACATCAATGTTCTTCTTCTTCTTAATTGGCGTAGACACCGCTTACGTGATTATAGCCGAGTTAACAACAGCGCGCCAGTCGTTTCTTCTTTTCGCTACGTGGCGCCAATTGCATATTCCAAGCGAAGCCAGGTCCTTCTCCAATTGGTCCTTCCAACGGAGTGGAGGTCTTCCTCTTCCTCTGCCTCCCCCGGCGGGTACTGCGTCGAATACTTTTAGAGCTGGAGTGTTTTCATCCATCCGGGCAACATGACCTAGCCAGCGTAGCCGCTGTCTTTTAATTCGCTGAACTATGTCAATGTCGTCGTATATCTCGTACAGCTCATCGTTCCATCGAATGCGATATTCGCCGTGGCCAATGCGCAAAGGACCATAAATCTTTCGCAGAACTTTTCTCTAGAAAACTCGTAACGTGGACTCATTGGTTGCTGTCATCGCCCAAGCCTCTGCACCATATAGCAGGACGTTAATTATGAGCGACTTATAGAGTTTAGCTTTTGTTCGTCGAGAGAGGACTTTACTTTTCAATTGCCTACTCAGTCCGAGGTAGCACCTGTTAGCAAGAGCAATCCTGCGTTGGATTTCCAGGCTGACATTGTCGGTGGTGTTAATGCTGGTTCCTAAATAAACGAAATTAACTACAACTTCAAAGTTATGACTGTCAACAGTGACGTGAGAGCCAAGTCGCGAGTGCGACGACTGTTTGTTTGATGACAGGAGATATTTCGTCTTGCCCTCGTTCAGTGCCAGACCCATTTGCTTTGCTTCCTTGTCCAGTCTGGAGAAAGCAGAACTAACGGCGCGGGTGCTGAGGCCGATAATATCAATATCATCGGCATACGCCAGCAGCTGTACACTCTTGTAGAAGATGGTACCCTCTCTATTTAGTTCTGCAGCTCGAACTATTTTCTCCAGAAGTAGGTTGAAGAAGTAGCACGATAGGGAGTCGTCTTGTCTGAAACCTCGTTTGGTATCGAACGGCTCGGAGAGGTCCTTCCCGATTCTGACGGAGCTTTCGGTGTTGCTCAACGTCAGCTTACACAGCCGTATCAGTTTTGCGGGGATACCAAATTCAGACATCGCGGCATAAAGGCAGCTCCTTTTCGTGCTGTCGAAAGCAGCTTTGAAATCGACGGAGAGGTGGTGTGTGTCGATTCCCCTTTCACGGGTCTTTTCCAAGATTTGGCGCATGGTGAATATCTGGTCGGTTGTTGATTTTCCAGGTCTTAAGCCACATTGATAAGGTCCAATCTGTTTGTTGACGGTGGGCTTAAATCTTTCACACAATACGCTCGATAGAACCTTATACGCAATGTTGAGGAGGCTTATCCCACGATAGTTGGCACAGATTATCGGGTCTCCCTTTTTGTGGATGGGGCGCAACACACTTAAATTCCAATCGTTGGGCATGCTTTCGTCCAACCATATTTTACAAAGAAGCTGATGCATGCTCCCTTTTAGTTCTTCGCCGTTTGAATAGCTCGGCCGGCAAACCGTCGGCCCCTGCCGCTTTGTTGTTCTTCAGGCGGGCAATTGCTATTCGAACTTCTTCATGGTCGGGCAATGGAACGTCTGCTCCATCGTCATCGATTGGGGAATCGGGTTCGCCTTCTCCTAGCATTGTTCGTTCACTGCCATTCAGCAGGCTGGAGAAGTGTTCCCTCCATTGTTTAAGTATGCTCTGGGCATCGGTGACTAGATCACTTGATTGTGTTCTACAAGAGTATGCTCCGGTCTTGAAACCTCCCGAAAGCCGCCGCATTTTTTCGTAGAATTTTTGAGCATTACCCCTGTCGGCCAGCTTATCAAGCCCTTCCTACTCACGCATTTCGGCCTCTTTTTTTTCTGTCTGAAAATGCGCCTACCTTCCCTCTTCAACTCTCGGTATCTATCCCTTCCCGCACGTGCTGTGGTCGATCGTCACGTTGCGAGGTAGGCAGTCTGTTTTCTCTCCGCTGCGACACGTCACTCCTCGTCGTACCAGCTGTTCTTTCGCACTTTCCGAAAACCAATGGTTTCGGTTGCACCTGTAAGTTAAGAGTTTGAAATGCCGTCCCACAGTTCCCTTATACCGAGTTGTTGACGAGTGCTCTTAGAAAGCAGGAGTGCAAACCGAGTAGAAAATCGTTCGGTTGTCTGTTGTGATTGCAGCTTCTCGACGTCGAACCTTCCTTGTGTTTGTTGACGTGCGTTTTTTGCTGCACAGAGGCGAGTGCGAATCTTAGCTGCAACAAGATAGTGGTCCGAGTCGATGTTAGGACCTCGGAGCGCACGCACATCTAAAACACTGGAGACGTGTCTTCCATCTATCACAACATGATCGATCTGGTTGGTAGTTTTTCGATCCGGAGACAGCCAGGTAGCTTGATGAATCTTCTTATGCTGGAATCTTGTACTACTATTAACCATATTTCGGGCCCCGGCGAAGTCTATCAGCCTCAACCCATTTGGGGATGTTTCGTCGTGGAGGCTGAATTTACCGACCGTAGTGCCAAATATACCTTCTTTGCCCACCCTGGCGTTAAAGTCGCCAAGCACGATTTTGACATCGTGGCGGGGCATCTCTCATAAGTTTCCAAGCACTCATAAAAGGCATCTTTGGTCACATCGTCCTTCTCATCCGTCGGAGCGTGGGCGCAGATCAGCGATATGTTGAAGAACCTCGCTTTGATGCGGATTGTGGCTAGACGTTCATTCACCGGAGTGAATGATAGTACTCGGCGACGGAGTCTCTCTCCCACCACGAATCCAACACCAAACTTGCGCTCCTTTATATGGCCACTGTAGTAAATGTCACAAGGACCTACTCGTCTCTGTCCTTGTCCCGTCCATCGCATTTCTTGGACGGCGGTGATGTCAGCCTTTATTTTTGCGAGGACATCAACCAGCTGGGCAGCGGCACCTTCCCAATTAAGGGTCCGGACATTCCAGGTGCATGCCCTCAAATCGTAGACCTTATTCCGTTTGCCATGGTCGTCATCAAAAGTCCCAAGCCCAGCGCACAACCTTATGTAGGGAATGTTTCGCCTTCTCACATTAGCTCACCTTCGAACGGATGTTCTTAGGCTACCCAGAGGATACTTGGTCAAAGACCGGAAGTAGTGAGCTGCTTGAGCCATGTGTAAAAGAATCGTTTCTGGCCACTCCCAAGTGAATGGCGATCAGAGAACTTTCCTCACTTGCGTGAACTTCTACACATGACTCCATCCTCCACATATGAACATTACCACTAGTTTAAGCCGTTAGTTTTAAGATTTAGGCTAAGCAACTAAATGAAATTAAATAAATGCTCTCTTTGAATTGAACTGTGAAACCGAACGAACGCTTTTTCGTTACCGGAACAATTTATACATACATTTTTCGCGACAGGTAATTGGAGTGATTTAAAATTGCGCATCCCTAACTATTATATTTTCCGTGTCTCAAAAACGCTTGAGATTTTTCAATGACATTGTGTAATTATCTTTGACACGAATAAAATGTGTGTAATATCTTATGACGCCAATATGCATCAAACAAATGTATTGTTTTTGTGAGAAATATATACTATATACTCCAACAACAACAAATTTGCTGCATATTGAAAACAACAACAACAGCAATCGAAGCAGTCTGTATGGCTGCATATGATTGTATGAAAATGCAGATCAAAGCGCGCACATGTAATATTGGTTGTCAAAAAAGTCTTGCGGTGTTTTTATTGAATTTTCAATTGTTCATAAAATTGGTTACAATAATGCGATTCAAGTCAAATATGCGCCGTTTTGTTCGATGACCCGTTCCAACGAGATGCCAACTTCATAATGCCCCTCTTATAGAAGCTCGCTTCCCTATTGGTAAAAATCTCGGAGAGCCAATTTTCACAGGACTCTCTTGTGGCCAACTTCAGACTACCAAGCGCGTTCGCCATGGACAGAAAAAGGTGGTAATCACTTGGTGCGAGATCCGGACTATACGGTGGATGCAAAAGAACCTCCTATTCGAGCTCCCGGAGCTTCTGGCGCGTCACTAAAGATTTGTGTGGCCTGGCGTTGTCCTGATGAAAGACAATTCGGCCTCTGTTGATCAAAGATGGCCTCTTTTTCATGAGTGCTGCCTTCAAGCGGTCCAGTTGTTGGCAGTACAGGTCCGAATTAAGCGTTTGGCCATAGGGGAGCAGCTCATAGTGGATTATTCCCTTCCAATTCCACCAAAGACACAGATGAACCTTCCTGGCGTCAATCCAGGCTTGGCCACCGTCTGGGCCGCTTCACCGCTTTACGACCACGACCGTTTGCGCCTTACGTTATCGTAAGTGACCCACTTTTCATCGCCAGTCACTATACGCTTCAAAAACGGGTTTATTTTGTTGCGATTCAGAAGCGATTCGCAAGCGTCGATACGGTCAAAGATGTTTTTTTGCGTCAATTCGTGTGGCACCCATATATCGAGCTTCTTAGTGACTCCAATCTTCTTCAAATGGTTTATAACGGTTTGATGACTCATGCCCAGCTCTTGACCGATGCTACGGCTGCTACTATGCCGGTCTCTTTCGACCAATTCAGCGATTTTATCGCAATTTTTGACGGCAGGCCTTCCGGAGCGTGGCGCATCTTCGACCACCTCTACACAGAACGAAAACGTTGAAACCATCGTTGTGCGGTGGAAATAGAAACTGTATCGGATCCATAAACTGCATAAATTTTATTGGCGGCTTGAGATGCATTTTGTCCTTTATCGTAGTAGTACTGTAAAATATGCCGTATTTTCTCTTTATTTTGCTCCATGTTTGCAACGCTATAACTCACGAACGACTTTAAAGAAACGACAATCAATCAAACACGTGTTAGCGCGTGAAATGAGCTTTCCAAAAAGGAATAGCATGACCCGATGCGACGAATAAAACTAGAACTACGCGCTTTCAGCAAGACTTCTTTGACAACCCATTATATTGGTAAGTGATAAAATCATGATTTGAAGTTCTGAATGCGCACATACGTATACATACTTACATCCATATGAGAATGTCCAGATACATGAGTATATAAGATTAATATTACAAAAGTTGTACGTATATATGTATATTGTTGTGATAAATTTAACTTCTATTAGTAAGAAATATACTTAATACAAAAAGTTGATGGCCGTTTCCTAATTGGCGATCCGTCAATAACATATTTGACACGTTCGTTTAATAATGAAATTATGTATATACTTATTTGCTTTAAACATAAGTGCTGTTAGCTGTTGTTGGCATTAACTCCCCCACCTCTAAATCGAAGCGTCCCGTCTTCGATGATATATTCTGGAAGTTATTAATTTGTGTCAATAGTTTTATTAATATTATTATTTTATTATTAATATAATAAAATTATTAAAGTAATAACATACTTTTGTAATAAAAAAACCCAATATGATTATCAATAATAAAGTACTAAATGTCCACCAAATAGGATTTCCTTTTATTTCTCGTTTTATTGGATTTAACATGTTAAAGTTTTCCAATATTAAATCAATATTTGTTGTTTCAATATATTATTTTACAAAAAAATGGCCTAAATTTACCTTCTTTTAAATATTTAAAAATCTTTCCACAGGATTTTTACATTTTATATCATCAGTTATTACATTATCTTCAAAGTTATCACAAGAGTATATAGTATACTCCGTCTATTGTATAATTATTCTCAATATGTTTTCCGAAAACTATTATAGCACCGTCTTTTACAATATTTATTACATTATTTGCTTCATTAATCTTTGTACAATTAGCATGTTTATTATTTAACATGTCTGAAAAACAAGTATTATTTCTTTTTATCATACCAAATGCATTATTGAACTGTTTTTTCCAAAATTGGACTGAATAACATTTATTTTTGCATTTTAGTAATTTTCTCTTGTGTAGTTAATTAAGTCTGATATAGTATTATTGATATATAATATAAAAGTATCGACGAAATATAGTATGTAAAAATGTCTTTATTGCGCCTATAAGATAATGAAATTAAACTTTAATGTTGTCTTAATTTATTATTGTATTTCTATTTTGTATTTTTACTTTATTTCCAAAGTCTTCTGCAACTATTCGTTTTTTATATTTAGGATTTAATTTATTTTTTTCTCCTATTACTTTTTCATAAATTATTTCTCCAGGGTGAAATTGGAAGCTTGTATTACTTCCTAAATACATTAGAGCAATTTTTTCTTTTACATGTGTTTGAACCTCAGTTAATTCTGCGAAATTATTTTCATCGGTAATATCGAAATTGTTTATTTTTAAAATATTAGTACCGCCTTTTTTTGGAGTGTATATTTTTATTTTATTGTCGGTATTATCTTCGACTGGCGTTTTAGGATTTTCATGTCCTAAGTAGTTTAAATTTTGTATTGTTATATTTTTATTTGGTTTTT
The DNA here is from genome assembly GCF_024586455.1 of Bactrocera neohumeralis. NCBI lineage: Eukaryota > Metazoa > Arthropoda > Insecta > Diptera > Tephritidae > Bactrocera > Bactrocera neohumeralis. Next base: position 8,670,981 of record NW_026089624.1, read on the forward strand.
CACCATTCTTTTTATGTTTTATTTTTCCGGTAAGAACTGGGGACTGACGTTTTAGGCTCCTTTTTGCATAAAATAATTTCTTTTTAATATAATATTGCCGGTAAAATCTTCGGGTGGCGTTGTAGAACTTGTTTTTTCTACAATTTTGATATTTTTAAAATTGCCGGTACTTTCTTCGGCTGGCATCTTAGGACTTTATTGTCCCATTTGGAATATCTATTGTGGCTCCGATTTTATTTAAAAATTAAGTCCAATTAAGAGATCACTCTCTAAGTTATCAATTTCATAAAAACGTTCTTGTACGCTCAATATATTACTATTATGAAAATGTTTTATGATGGTCGAACCATTAATGGTTCTTACTCTCTTCTTAATTAGAAAAGTGTTTTTGTTATTATAAATTCCAGTTCATATATATGAAATGGTTGCCCCGTATCTATTAAAATTCGAATGATTTGCCCGGTTTTCATATCTGTTTTTATAATATAGGGCAAATCAGAGTTTACCCTAAAAAATGGTTTTCCCCAATGATTGGTTAGGTGGAGGCTGTTTGGTTGATAATTGGTTTCCCAATTATATCTGTTACTCCTAGCCGGTACTTGGTTTGTTTGCATAGGACTAAGGTTATTTATTATTTGATTTGATTGATCCATGTCCATTGGTTCTGGACGATTGGGATATTTTTTGTTCGTATTAGTTAGCCTCTGTGGATACCTCAAATTATTTTGAAAGTTTTTATTAAATTGTTGTTTTCGAGAATTAATTTCTTGATTCTTTTTGGAGAAATGTAACGCGAATTGTAACCTCATTTAATCTGACTGAAGTTCTTGCGCCTTAGCAAGAGATTTAGGCAAATCAGTAGGTTCTAAAGTAAAAAGTATTTGGTTTAAAGGATAGTTTAAGCCAGTTATGAGGTTCTAAGTGCGGTTTCCCGATTTTTAATATTTAATTGCATGGTTATTTCGCAACTTGTTCCGAGCGCCATTATTATTTTATTTATTAATTATTGACATCATTGTAATAGTCTATTAGGGATTGTGATCCTTGTCTAAGTGTGCTTATTTCTTCAATTACTTGTATTGGCCTTCTATCAGCATACGCAAAATCTAATCTCGAAAATATGGCCTCTAAATTTAGAACTGCGCCATGGTTTGTCAAAATGTCGTTAGCATTGCCAACAATCTTGTTTCTCAGTATTGTTAGGGCTCCAAAATATCTCCTACTCTCTTCTATATAGAGACTTATTGAATTTTTTGCAGCTTCCCTCCAGCTGACGTATGACCTTCCCGAAGATTCCTGTAAAGATTTCAGATTTTCTACATTTTCATTGCACATAATTGAGTCGTTAATTGCCTGTGTTTCGTATTCTGTCACCTGCGTAGCAGTTGTTATAATTTTTATTCGGTTATTTAGCTGAGCTATTTCAGCTCTTAAGTTCGTCGTTTGAGTCGCTATCAGTCGAACTATGTCTTCTGCAGTAAAATTACTAACCGCCATTTTCGAAAATTGAAGAATTCTGTTTCACTTTACAGCAATGTTGCCAACTCAGTGGTTTTACCACTAAAACTAGTGGTTTTACTTTCCCTCTAGTGGGCAAAAAACTTTTTTTAGTGGCTGGTGGTTTTTGTAGTGATAAATACCCTCTGACGGTAAATACAAAAAATTAATAATATATATTGTACACTTGTGCTCACATAATTAAGCCACTGCATAGCAAAACTATGTTTCTGAAAATAAATTCACCGTATTAGCTTTTCATTTGTATAACGGTATGCAAAAAAGTTCCGTTATATGTTGAGAAGTTGTTAAGATCATATTCAGAGAAATAAGTATCGTGGTTGGCGAAAAAATTAAAATAAACTCGCAGTTGAACTAGTCGCGTGTGCTCATATGTATAATTAAGCCAGTGTTACAAAATTTTTGCAATCACGGTCTGTGTAAAAAAATTATTAAAAAAGTGAAACGTTTATTGGTTCCATTTAATTTAAAAACGTTTTTTGAAAGTTTTCTAAACAGTGGGTAAAAACAAGAGTACAATTCCATGTGAAAGAAGAGTCATATTGGAATGTATGAAACATGAACAAAAGTTCAAAAATATTGCGAAAGTAGTGGAATATTTAACCTTTTCCAGGGGAAAGGTTAATAATGCTTTACAATATTTTAAAAAACATAAGTCATTTGAAAATCTGCCCCATAAAAAACCCAGAAAGACAACTCCTAACGACGACAGGCAGATAGTACGAATGAGCAAGGTGGATCCTTTTTTGACCTCGAGCGAAATTAGAGCTCAAATTGAGCAAAATCATGGTGTACGGGTATCAGCACAGACAGTCCGCCGGAGATTACAGGAAAATTCCTTAAATGGGCGAATTGCACGAAGCAAACCGATCGTTACAAAAAGGAACATCAAACGAAGGCTAGTGTTTGCGAGAGAGCACCTGCAAAAGGACTCAAAATTCTGGGATCTAGTGGTATGGAGTGATGAATCTAAATTCAATGTCTTTGGGAATGACGGTAGACCCTATGTCAGGCGACCACCACTACAAGAACTTAACCCACGGTATACCAAAAACACTGTCAAACATGGTGGATCAACATTCATGGTGTGGGGGTGTTTTACTTCATGCGGAGTAGGACCACTTGTACAAGTTGAGGGCAAAATGACAGGCAGTATGTACTGAGACATTTTAGCCGAACACCTAAATGGAAATTACGCCGATAATTTACCACCAGCTTGGATATTTCAGCAGGATAACGACCCAAAGCACTACTCCAGGGTCGTTAAGGACTGGTTTGTGATGAACCGTATCAAGTGTCTTGAGTGGCCTGCCCAAAGCCCGGATTTAAACCCTAAAGAGAATCTATGGGGGATTATTAAAAGGGAAGTTGCGGCGAGAAAGCCGTCAAACGCTGCAGGGAAGTAATTTTGCAAAAGGGATTCCCAAAAAAATATTAGTCTAAATAAGGCAAGTTTTTTTGAACAAAACATCGAATTCTTTTATCTGACAGCTTATTTTTGCAGGTGGCTTAATTATATGAGCACGAAAAATACATACCAATGAAGAAAAAAACAGATTTTTGCTTTTGCATTAAAATTTACCTTTAAAAAACTATAAGTACAATAAGGTTAAAGCAATTTCTATTAATTTTGTGAACTTTTTTTTTTCGATTTATCAATAAAACTCAACTTTTATGAATTTGTACACCATAACGTTTATGTGGCTTAATTGTGTGAGCACAAGTATAGTATAGTATATTCTTCACAATTGCTTCCCCCATAAGATATTTTAGTTCTATTTTAAGCTTCTAAAGAGCTACGAATAAGACAAATAAATATCTCAAGGGGGGGACCTTTTTTAACAACTATCGGGTGATTTTTAAGAGCTTGATAACTTTTTTAAAAAAAACGCATAAAATTTGCAAAATCTCATCGGTTCTTTATTTGAAACGTTAGATTGGTTCATGACATTTACTTTTTGAAGATAATTTCATTTAAATGTTGACTCATGTGGTTTCAACAAGATGGCGCTACATGCCACACAGCTCGCGATTCTATGGCCATTTTGAGGGAAAACTTCGGAGAACAATTCATCTCAAGAAATGGACCCGTAAGTTGGCCACCAAGATCATGCGATTTAACGCCTTTAGACTATTTTTTGTGGGGCTACGTCAAGTCTAAAGTCTACAGAAATAAGCCAGCAACTATTCCAGCTTTGGAAGACAACATTTCCGAAGAAATTCGGGCTATTCCGGCCGAAATGCTCGAAAAAGTTGCCCAAAATTGGACTTTCCGAATGGACCACCTAAGACGCAGCCGCGGTCAACATTTAAATGAAATTATCTTCAAAAAGTAAATGTCATGAACCAATCTAACGTTTCAAATAAAGAACCGATGAGATTTGCAAATTTTATGCGTTTTTTTTTTAAAAAAAAGTTATCAAGCTTTTAAAAAATCACCCGATACATTCCACTATACTCAATTGTTTGATATACTCATACGTTCTCTTTTATCTTGTTCGCTCTTTCTTTCTTCGTAACACAATAAATAAACATTTTTTAAATCTTTTAAAGTGAAAATTTACTTCTAATGTACTCCATCATTAATATACTCATACATAAAACAATGTTTAGTAAACGACAGTATTTTCAAAAATTTAGAGATTTCTGGCTCAAAGGCCGTATTTTAAAAGATTGGTTACAAGTTGTTGAAGATAAAGACGGCAATAAAGTAGCTAAGTGTAGGTTATGCGGTGTAACGTTGCGGAATCACTACGCAGATTTAAAAAGTCATACTATACAACAGTGTTTCCCAAAGTGGGCGATAACGCCTCCTTGTGGGCGCTGCAGGTATCAAGGGGGGCGGTAAGAGACCCTGAAAGAAAATGGGGGCGTTGTGTAGGGGCCTGGAGGGTTGTTTGTAATTTTATTTAGCTAGGAGGTCTCTTAGACAACGACTACATGAGCTCTCGACTCTCAACAACAACTTGTGAACATCAACTAATATGAATTAAAAGATTGCTCAAACTAGGTTCTATATTTCTCTCCGCGTAGTTCATATATCTGTCCTATTTTATTGAATATAGAAAAAATGAAAATCATGTCAATCGGTCACTCCGTTTCCTAACGGGGCATCTCGACAGGATAGAATTTATAGAATACTAACTGTCAAACGTATTGCTATTGCCATTGCCAAATCTGTATGTGGGCATTCGCTATCATAATATAATCATTTGCGCAAAGGTGTAGGGTAGGTAGGTTCGAGCTGATGTAGCGAATGCTTTGAGCTCTTGAATAATTTATTTTATCACTTGCGAAATGACGTCGGGTAGGTAGGCTGATGTAACGCACGTTTTGAGCTTTTTGAACTCCTTAAATCTTTTATGTGGAAAATAAAAAAAGGATCTTTATCCTTTTTTACAAATGTATTTCTGGGAAAAATAAGATAATACGAAAAGGAGAAAGATCCTTTTTTTACAAATGTATTTCTAGGAAAAATAAGAATTCATATTTTTGGACTACTATATAATAATTGTGCTTAACTTAAGCAGCTTAAGCATTCCTATATAAACAATGTAATATTTATTTTATATTCATTTGTGGTTTTGCGCGCAATAGATGAGCATTACTTACGCCTCCTTTACACTACTCGCGAAGTTAAACGTATTTCTCAAAGCAAAACAATGTCGGAAGTAAAAAAGAAGAGACGGCAATACTGTGCGGAATACATTAAATTCGGATTCATTGAAAATCCCACAAACCCATCCTCGCCTTTGTGTCTTCTATGTCTAAAAACATTTTCGAATGAAGCAATGAAGCCTTCAAGACTGCAAGATCATTTGAATAAAATGCATCCAGATAAGAGAGACAAGAATGTAGCATATTTTCAAGACCTAGAGAAGAAGCATAATACTCAGCCAAGTGTAGCAAAACTATTTTCGGCGGCTGCTAAGCAAGATGACGACGGACTTCGAGCTTCGTACAATATCTCTTTGTTAATTGCTCAAAAAGGCAAACCACATAACATCGCAGAAGAGTTAATATTGCCAGCAATAAATGAAGTAATAACTACCGTGCTTCATAAACCGGCCGCAGATATTATCCGAAAAATTCCTTTGAGTAATAATTCTGTGCAAAGACGAATTGATGAAATGGCTGAAAACATTGAAGAATCATTGTGCGATCACCTGAGGACAAGCCAATTCTCAATTCAGCTCGATGAGTCCACTTTACCAACTAATGAAGCATTGTTGTTGTCTTACGTGAGGTTTATTAAAGATGAGAAAATATGTGAAGAACTATTATTTGCTAGAAATTTAGAGACCGATACAAAAGGCGAAACCATATTCAATATATTGGAAAAGTTTTGCGATGAGAAAGAGATTCCTTTGAAAAATATTATTTCAATTGCTACGGATGGCGCTCCGGCTATGATAGGGTGCCATAAAGGCTTAATAGCGCACTTAAAAAATAAAATTCCAGATGTCCTTGGTGTACATTGCGTTATTCATAGACAACATTTAGTTGCTAGAAACTTAAGTGAAAAACTATTTCAATCACTGCAATATGTCATCAAAGCAGTCAATAAAATCCGCAACAGCTCTTTGAATGATAGATTATTTCATCAGCTTTGTGTTACTAATGACGAGGATTTCAATCGTTTGTTGTTTCATACTGAAGTTCGTTGGCTATCAAGAGGCAATTGTCTGACTCGATTCTACAACCTGTTTGACTCTGTTATAGAGTTCTTGGAAACTAAAGATACAGAATTTCAAGACAAGCTCATAACATCAAAGAATGATATAGCTTACATGACAGACCTGTATAAATTGTTCAACGACATGAATCTCCAACTGCAAGGCGATAAACTAAATTTAATTAAAACAAAAAACGTCGTTGCTGCTTTCGCAGCCAAACTGCTTCTACACAAAAAGAATCTGGGCAGACGTGAGTTTCACAATTTTCCGAATTTATCAGTATCATGCAGTAACGACGAATTGTTTGCCTACTGCCAACATTTGGAAAACCTCCACATTGACTTCACCGAACGATACCAGGACATTTTGAACTTGGAAATACCAGACTGGGTGTTGGATCCGTTTTCAAATGTCAACACAGCAATGTCACCTCAGCTGGAAGAAGAACTTATAGAATTGACAACAAACGAGGAAATAAAAATCAAGTTCAAAAATGGTTACCAAGAATTTTGGCTACAAAAACCGATCTCGCAATTGTACCCTGGATTGTGGTCAATCGTTCAACGATTCTTGATAGCATTCCCATCGTCATATTTGTGTGAACGTGGATTTAGTGCTGTGACAACACTGCTTACTAAAAATAGAAATCGTTTGCTTGTTACCGAACGTGGCGACTTGCGACTGTTCTTGAGTAAATTGGAACCTGATATTAACAAACTTATTAAACAGCATCAGATTCATCCTTCACATTAGTTTTTATATATGGATCGATTATTTTAGTTTTATTTTTAATAAAAGATTCTCTGTTTTAATACTATAAAGTTGTGTTTCAATAATCATTCTTATTGGCAGGTGGAGCCCGTAAGAATTAACTTGAGACCTAAGCGCCGTTGTATGTTACCTACTGCGCTCAGGTTTCAAGTTGCTGGTTATAGTAAAAGTTTCGTTTAGAATTCTCCGTTAATATACATATATAGGTCACAATAATTAATTTGAAGTTATAGTGGTTTTTAAATATGGGGGCGCTAAAAAAATATTTATTCTCAAAGTGGGCGGTAGACAAAATAAGTTTGGGAACCACTGCTATACAACGACCAAAAAACATCAAGAAAATGCTAAGGTAAATCAAAATAAGATTATTTTTTATTACTCACCTTTTCTTTAAACAACAATTTTAATAAAGTTATAGTTTCAATTATTTACATACATAATACATTATATACATCATTAACACATTATCACGGTTCATCCAAAACTTCCATTCAAACCAATAGATAGTAAAGTATCAAAAACATGCACACGAGCGTATGTGTGATTGATCATTTAGGGCAGGCTATTAATCGCTCTTTTACCAATGAAGAGGATAAAATAAAGTTGCATCGAACAAAGTGTTCAAATATCATCATGAATGTTTGTGCACCACATTTCTCTGATCTACTAAAAGAAGGTTTGAAAAGTCAACCTTACAGTATTCTAATTGATGAACCAACCGTTATTGATGTTATGAAAAACCTAGGAATTGTAATAATCTATTACAGTAATCGTTTCGAGAAGGTCGTATCTACATATTTAGATTTAGTAACGTTAGATGACTGTGATGCTAATAGTATTGTTTCTGCAATTAAAGACGTTCTTCAGCGGTTTGAATTAGAATTAATAAATATGATGGGTATTGGAACCGACAGTGCATCAGTTATGATTGATGTAAATGAAGGCGTTTACGCGAAATTAAAAAGAGAGGTCCCTCATTTGATTTTAGTCCGTTGTATATGTCATTCACTACAATTAGCCGCCTCTAGTGCTGCCAAACAGTTTTTACCACGAAATCTAGAATAATGTATAATTAGTGAAACTTACAATTGGTTCTCCCGATCTGCGTCAAGACAAGCTAAATATAAAGATTTGTATAAAGCAATAAATAATGGAAAAGATCCACTGAAGATCGTGCAGTCCTCTCAAACTAGGTGGTTATCAATTGAATCAGCTGTCTCACGGATATACATATAACCAGTGGCTGGAGCTATAAACTCAGTTTTCAATTGCTAAATTAGACGAAAGATGTTACACGGCAGAAGTCTTGCATGGGATGTATAACGATGACATTAACTTTGCGTTTCTTGCTTTTCTTTATCCAATACTTACTAAACTAAATAGGGTTAATAAATTATTTGAGTCGAATGATGCAGAGAACTAAGTGACGAGTTGGTGAATTTAATTGAGTTACTTGTTAATAGATTAAACTGCCTACCCAAAGAGTGAATCTTTTTACTCAAAACATAAATGATTTCATTGATCCAACATGTAATTTAGGGTATAGATTTAATACTGCTATGACAAAATTAAAAGAACAGGGACTAAAGCAGAGTGACGAGAAAGCAATTCGTCAAAGATGTATAACATTTATTGTGAATTTAATTAATGAAGTTAAAGTTCGATTACCTAATAATGTCGGCATAATGATCACGATCAAAAGAATTAGTGTTGATTGTGCACTAAACCCTAACAAACAACCTATTACTGATTTAATCAAATATTTTAATCACAATAAGAGTGAAGACTTGATTGCACAAATAAACGACCAATGGTATCAAATTCATACCTTAAAGTGGAATGAATCTAAAGATACTAAAAAGTTTTGGCATGAAGTTTTGGCCTTTAAGGATGCTCAAGGACAAGGAAGATTCAAAAAATTGGCTTCTTCTGCTATGGCAATTTTGATATTACCTCACTCTAATGCTGACGTCGAGAGACTTTTTAGTAATATGAACATAATCAAAAGTAAAAAGCGTAATAAGATGGATCTACCAATGTTGAGATCACTGCTGATGGTGCGAGCTGGTTTATCTTTAGCTGGAAAATGCTGTCACGATTATGAGATACCAGATAAAGTCGTTCGGCAAATTGTAAATCGTTCTCAAGAAAATGAGCTTGAAAATATTGTCGATAGTTCTTCAGAAGAAGAAAACATTTCTAATCTTTAATTACAAAAATAATAAATAAAAAAATTTTAATCTCTGTTATTAGTTTAATAGATAAAAATAATTTAATATTTTCATTGTATTTTTATCATTTTAAAAGTATTAACTTTTAAATTAGTTTGCGAATAATAATAATTATTTATTTCAAATACCTTAAATTTCAATTTTTTGACTTTTTTTCCTTTTCGTTTAAATATTTAAATTAGTTAGTTCAGCTTGGAGAGAGCGCTAGTGGTTTTAGAGTCGACACTAGTGGTCCCTGGAAAAATATTCTGGCAACACTGCTTTACAAAAACTTGTATTTCTTACTAGAGGACCCGACCACGCTTCACTGTGGCTGATACATAGAAAGTACTACTATATGATTTATATTAGTTGGATTGCAACTATTAGTTAATGAGATATAGCATTTTTGTAAAGCAACTTGTGTTAGTTTACAAAAAAATTGAGCATAAAACATTTTGTGTGTTAACAAAGCATTGCTTTTTGGAGGAAAATACTACTGAATTTGGGCTCAGGGAAATTCACCGTTGAAAAGATATTTGATAAGCTGGAAACAGGCGAAATGAAGAGGCGAAAGCTCTGTGCAAAGTTAGTGCCTCGCAAGGGCATAATCCAACAAAAACAATGAATGACTGATTCGGAGAAGTGTTTGAGTGCTCTTTAATCGTAATAAAACCGAATTTTTGCTTCGGTGTGTAACAATAGAAACGCAGTTCTTGAGTTTTAAATGGTGTAACTAACACGACTTTCTTTTATGTATATAGACGTGAGGTGTTGTTAATGTTATGTTAATGTTAATTTTTTATTGTTACTTTATTTACATTTTTTGTTTTTGAAGAAATGAAATTCTCAAATGATTCCTACAAATTTGAATTTTTAATAAATGAATATGATTTAAAATACGATTTTTGTATTTATGAGTTGCATTGAATTTCAACATAAAGAGATAAAAAATATCCTATGTCCTTACCCTGGTTCTAGACTACCTCCACACCAATTTTCAGCCAAATCGCTTCAGCCGTTCTTGAGTTATAAATAGTGTAACTAACACGACTTTCTTTTATATATATAGATGTGAGGTTTTTATACTCTCGCAACAATGTTGCTAAGGAGAGTATTATAGTTTTGTTCACATAACGGTTGTTTGTAAGTCCTAAAACTAAAAGAGTCAAATATAGGGTTATATAAACCAAAGTCATCAGGGTGACGAGTAGAGTTGAAATCCGGATGTCTGTCTGTCCGTCCGTCCGTCTGTCCGTCCGTCCGTCCGTCCGTCCGTCCATGCAAGCTGTAACTTGAGTAAAAATTGAGATATCATGATGAAACTTGGTATACGTATTTCTTGGCTCCATAAGAAGGTTAAGTTCGAAGATGAGCAAAATCTGCCCACTGCCACGCCCACAAAATGGCGAAAACCGAAAATCTATAAAGTGTCATAACTAAGCCATAAATAAAGATATTAAAGTGAAATTTGTCACAAAGGATCGCATTAGGGAGGGGCATATTTGGACGTAATTTTTTTGGAAAAGTGGGTGTGGCCCCGCCCTCTACTAAGTTTTTTTGTACATGTCTCGGAAACTACTATAGCTATGTCAACCAAACTCTATAGAGTCATTTCCTTTAGGCATTTCCATATGCCGTTCAAAAATGGAAGAAATCGAATAATAACCACGCCCACCTACCATACAAAGGTTATGTTGAAAATCACTAAAAGTGCGTTAACCGACTAACAAAAAACGTCAGAAACACTAAATTTTACGGAAGAAATGGCAGAAGGAAGTTGCACCCAGGCTTTTTTTAAAAATTGAAAATGGGCATGGCGTCGCCCACTTATGGACCAAAAACCATATCTCAGGAACTACTAATCTAATTAATTTTACAGCAAAGTAAAAAAATATGTAAATGACGGATGATGAAATCTCGATTATCACTTTATCATGCGAGAGTATAAAATGTTGGGTGACACCCTAACTTAGCCCTTCCTTCCTTGTTTTTTATTGTTTTTGTGTTTTTTTCGAAGAAATGAAATTCTCAATTGACTCCTGCAAACATGAATTTTGAGCAAATGCTTATGATTTGAAATATAATTTTTGTATTTATGAGTTGTATTAACATATAGAGATAAAATGTATTCTATGTCCTTACCCTGGTTCTAAGCTACCTCCCCACCAATTTTCAGCCAAATCGGTCTAGCCGTTTTCATGTTATGTCGTGACAATAGAAAACGGGTTTCATTTTTATATATAGTATAAGTATATGTGACCTGGTCTACAAAAAGGGAGCTAACGTGCGAAAACTAGTTTTCTGGGAAAAGCTGTTAAAAAATAATTGTCAGTTTCTCGTTATCTCATTAATTGTTCTCCTTTTTTTTAACACCTAAGCCCCTTTTTCGTAGACCAGGTCACATGTAGATTATTTTATTATGCGCATGGCAAATTTGCTCACTTTATAAAGTTCCGAGTTCAAAATATTTTAAAAGCTTACTTTGCTCGAAAAACGATTCTGTTAAATCAGCATATAAATATAAGTTACATTATTAATTATTTTACTAGCGAAGTATATGTTCATATATAATTACAGATATGTATTTGGGCGATACGATTGCAGAGAGAAGTTACATAGGTGTAATATTACATTTTTTAAGGCTTAAGTATACAAATTAAATTTAACTTAAAGAAAAACCTGCTATTTATCATGTTTTGCTCACACTATAAACTTGCTTGTGGAAACTTGTCTAAATTTAAATGAAGTTGAATATTTAATTTCTAAAGTAAAAGCTATTCTTTTATGGATCAGAAATAGTGTCATCAATTCGGGTAGATTTCGACGCGCACAGATCGAAGCAGGCGTTGCTGCAGATGCAACAAAAAATCTCAATTTGTCTCAGATGATTTTGTTTACCTCGATTGGACCCGAAGTGATTTAAGGTAGTTAGATTGAGGCAACTAATTAAGTAATAGCTATACTAAAACCTTTAGAATTTGCAACCCCGGAAACTTCTGCTGAGAAGTGTGCAACGTTGTCAAAAATCATTCCAGCTATTATTTGCAAAACTTCTCAACTTAAGGAAACGAAAACATCAATACTAGCTATTTGTAATTTTAATTTCTCAAAAAGGAAATCGCGTTTCAGTATGAATAATACGTTCTTTAGAAGGCAGTCATGCGCATAATTAGTAAGGACACAAACCATTACCTGTCAGCTGATGGCTGAATGATCTGTATAATTAGTGAACGGAGATGTAAATTCACGACATGTAAACTATATACATACATATGTGTATGTACATATGCTTCATGTGGTGTGATGCTGCAATCCGTTAACCAAATTAGAGATGGCAAATATTTCAGTACCTGTGATTTTGTCACTGCTACTTAAAAATCACTGGTCACAGTTGTGACAAGTTTCCTAAAGCAACATTGACCTGAATTAGGGAACACATGGGAAACTTCTACAAAGTAGCAGTCACACTGTCACATGAAAAATTGCGACTGTGACAAAATAGCATTCACAGTGGAACATGAAAAATTGCGACTGTGATGAATTCATATTCATTAAAGCTATGAGTTTCCTTTCAATTTTAGATAAGTAAAAATTGGTTGACATATAAAATAACTTAATTTAGCTTTAAAAGAGTAATACTTATGTACAAATTAAATTGATTACAGAAACCTCAATGCAGTAGTAAGGCCAATTATAAAACTTTTAATCTTAAAATTGCATCAATTTTATATACATAAATATATACTGATACAGTAAATATAAGTAACGAAATATTTTTAAAAGTATGTTTTCGTTTACTTTAAATAGTTTCTATTGAGTATCCTTATATTGAAAAAAACCTTCAGAGATTAAATTTATTGTGACATAAAAAATATGGTTCTTAAAAAATAACGGATCATTTACATTAATTTTAGTACGAAAGAGTTACAAATCATTTTGCTTATACGTAATAAAAATTAAAGATGTCTGTATCAAAAAGAACCAAAACGAGTCATGTGTAGCAAATTTTTAAAGAGGTTGATGCCATTTTCACAAAATGTGATATTTGTAAATCCTAAATATCGGATAAAACATCAACATCTTATTTAAAAAAAACATATGGAACGGAAGCATCCCACTGTTCAATTGGAAATGGTAATATAATTTTGAAAATAAATCAAATTGTTTTTGTGAAAATGTTTTTGCAGTCGAAAACTACGCCGCGCCGTAAAATGTACCAGTTACTTTTGAAGAGGATATTCCATCAACTTCGACTGCATTACCGAAGTTTTAAACTCAAACCCAGCTTTTAAATGTCGCGCGGCTAAAATCAAATAGTGAAATTACAAGCAAATTATTGCAGCTCTTTACGGTGGATTTGCAACATTTCTCTATATGTATTGAGGACTAGGGTGGGTCGATTCCGGACTTTTTTCGATTCGGGATTTCTAATAGTGCGGAAAAGTTGCCTTAGTACTCTATGATTCCAACGCAACTTTTTGTTTTGACATCGGATTGCATTTTCAACCCCAACTCCGGCCATGAAATTTCGGAAATTCGCCTAAAATCGTGAAATTGTCTACCTAGCGCCTGAAATACGCATCTCATGGCAAAATGTATAAAACAAAAGTTATTTGTTATGAAATGGTATATGTGATCATGGCCGTAGGACGAACCGTTCCCGAGATACGAGCGAAAATGCGGCGCGCCTCAGCGCAAGGTGAAAATCGGCTTGCGGCCACACTTCTTGACGTTGATTTCGCCGAGTGCTATCACTCAGCCGCAAAGACAATACACTTACACAAGTCAGCGAAGGTGAAAAGTACTACCGCGACACTCTCAAAGAAGAAAATATTTCTCTTATAGCGGAACCTGGTTGTCATTACTTTGGCCACGTCACGTCACCTCTCCTTCCGGGTCAGCTGAGGATGAGACGCAAGCTATATGGCAACATTTACAAGACAATTCAGTTGATGTGGAATATCTAGAAGTTGTAGGTGCTGATGGCACCAACACGAACACAGGTTGGAAAGGTGGAATCATTCGGAAACTAGAAGAAAGAATAGGTAGGCCATTACAGTGGGTTGTTTGTCTTCTACATTTCAACGAACTTCCATTTCGTGCTCTTTTCGAACACATAGATGGTGTCTCAAAGAGTCCAAATACATTTTCTGGCGACATAGGTAAACTGCTCCGTAATTGTGTCAAATTTGAAAGTTTTCCATCCTGCCAATTACCTTCTGAGGTTATTAATCCGACCCAACTTAGCACAGACCAAGCTTATCTCTATAAAATATCAGAAGCTGTTATTTCCGGTCAATGTTCCTCAGATTTAGCGTCGATGCATCCAAGTAACATGTGCAAATCTCGCTGGCTCACCTGTGCAAATAGAATTCTGAGATTATACATTTCTACTGACAAACCAACAAAGGAAATAAAGATTTTGGTCAAGTACATACTTACAGTTTACTCACCTTTGTGGTTCTCAATAAGATTCAACAGTTCAATCAAAGATGGCTCGCGCCATCTCTATACTGCAATTCAAAGGTCGAGATACTTACCTGCTAAACTGCGCAAGGTCGTCGATTCATCCATTCAACAGAATACTTTCTTTGCTCTTCCAGAAAACATTATCCTTAGTATGATGACTGACGAACGGATAGAAGTCAGAAAGTTGGCCCTTGACCGTCTTCTGGCAGCCAGAGAAGCAGAGTCTGACACTGTAAATGGAAGGGTTAGATATAATAAAGTGCCAAAGCTGAATTTCAAAGCTAATAATTATTACGATAAGATTAACTGGAAGGCTATTACTTACCTTGACTGTTCCACCAGTTCTTTGTTCAGTTTCTAACGAAGAACTCATAAAAGGGCTGTCGGGAGACACAGCAGAGATATGGAAATTTAGTGAATTCCCCTCTCACACCGTGGCAGTCGAGAGAACCGTTAAACTGGTGACAGAGGCATCTTATTGGCCCCTAATCTCGTGATCGTTTTATACGCTCTACACTGAAATCTAGGCAACAAGTGCCAAAGTTTAGTACAAAATCTGATTTTATCAATAAATTTGACACAGATTCAGACTAAAACAAGCCTGACATATGGTTGGTTGGTTGGGTTGGGCTTGGGAAGAACCCGAAGAGCAGCCACCTCCACGCGGTGGGTTCTGGGTGACCAATACAGGTTAGCTGAGAGCTGCAAAATTTTTACCTTGCGCTGTGGCGCGCCGCCTTTTCGCTCGTATCTCGGGAACGGTTCGTCCTACGGCCATGATCATGTTTACCATTTCGGTAGCAAATGACGTGACAAATAACTTTTATTTTATACATTGTGCCATCAGATGAGTAATTCAGGCGCTATGTAGACAATTTCACGATTTTAAGCGAATTTCCGAAATTTCAAGGCCGGAGTTGGGGTTGAAGATGCAATCCGACCTCAAAACAAAAAGCTGCATTGGAATCAGGAAGTACTAAGACAACTTTTCCGCACTATTAGAAATCCCGAGTCGAAAAAGTCCGGAATCGACCCACCCTAATGTACATGTACTGTTTTTTTTAGTAGGGAACGGTCATACCAAGTTTCATAAGGATATCTCCATTTTTTCTCAAGCAACATCTTGCACGAACGAACGGACGGACAGACAGAATATCAACTCTCTTCGTCATCCTGATCATTTTTATATATGTACATAAAACTATATCTATACCGATTAGGTTTAAAATTTTATGGTTTTAGATGATAAATACAACCGTTGATGAACAATACAATTATACTCCGTAGCATCATATTGCAAGACTATAAAAAAGGATTTGAAAAAAAAAATCTAAAAAATTATAATAAATCATTTGAAAACAAAGAAGTGAGGAAAGTTCCCTTATTGCCATTCACTTGGGACTTGCTAGAAACGATTATTTTACATATGAGTCAATCAGCTCACAACTTCCGGTTTTATACCTAGAATCCTGAGAGTAGCTAAAAAAACATCCGTTTGAAGGCGAAACATCCCTCCTCAGGGTTGTGCGCTGGCTTTAAGACCCGCCACGTAAAAAACTCCACCAATAAAAAGATGAAAACAGGCTCAGTTAAGTGACCCCTGCAAACGTGTAAATGATTACACCGGTCAACACGATTTTTGGGTCTGACATCTACATTATAAATTTTAGTTTCTCCTATGACAAAAATAAGGAAAAAAAATTTTTCCGGTTAAAGTTTGCTTTCGTAGAAATTAGAGCAATTTTTCGATTTGTAAGCAGAAATTACTGATTTTTATATTTTTTCTACAATTTCACTATAGATTATAATTAGAAAACTTTTTTTTAGATACAAGAGTCGTTTTTATTCAAGACTAGCTGACCCGGCGAACTTCGCACCGCCTAATTATTGGAGGCATATTTAGTAAGTCACAAACACACGACACAACACTTTTTTAATTTTATTGAAATTTGCTGCTTTTAGATTTTTATAAATATTAAAGAATTATAGTATAGATGCACAGCAAAGAGACGTTAACATTTCAAGTGACATTTTACCATAGACAATTTTTTTTGAGTGAATACTGACATATATTTACACTATAACTATCAAACTACATCTGTCGTTTTTTTTTGACGATGGCCATGGTTAGGAAAAGAAGAAGAACTACATCTGTCATCGAGAAAATAAAGAATTCAAACAACTATAATATAGTTATAGTGAAGCCATATATTCCTCAACTCTTTCAAATGCATTGTCCGTTTTGTAAAAAGTGGATGGAACGGCAGAAAAAAAATAATAACTGTCCAGATTGTATTAAATTATTATTAAGATGCGACGAATGCTACAACATAATCGCTGTTACCATGGTATAGAGGAGTAGGGAAAGTCCCATTCACAATAGAAAAAAGAGCCATTCAGAGTCCTTAACCTACCCCTCAAGTGTACGTTCACAATAAAACATCATGGCCACCTCTGGTGAATAAGGGTGGCGAGAGGTCAAAACGGGTTGCAGAAAGCGAAAATGCTATAATATAAAATTATAAATTTATAGTACTATATTTGTACATGTATAAATACTATTTTAAATTTTTGTTATAGAATGAAGTTTAATGCTGTTATCAAAAGATTTAATTATATCTTCTTGATATAAATAAATATGCTATATATTTTTAAGCGTTGTAGTTAATTTATTCATGGACAAATTGAAAATTATTTTTGATAATGAGTGTACCAAAAGAGATAACTATTGTGGAAAAATTTGGTATTACATGTCATAATAATTCGTCTGAACAGTAAAACACAATTTTTTACTGTAAGATAAATCAACATCTCTTAAATCATAAAATTGGAACAGCACCTGACCCATTACGCAGCAGTATTAACGAGGCCATGTTTAGTTATTCCGTACTTTTATTGGAATAAAATCCCAACCCGATCTGTTATTTATCGTCTCAAGGGAAATTTGCACACTTCTTCCAGATTCAAATAACTAAATAAACCATCGTAAAGCATTTAACCATGAAATAAACTCAACCAAATTGCCTTGCAAAAACCTTCGTTACGATGGCAAAAATGTAAATAAGGCTGTGAATGAGTATAATCTGGACCCCACTATTCGGCATGGTTGCTTATTTGTTCGTAACATTTTTCTGTGGTGAACATTTATTAACTTACCACAGTTAAAAAGAGGCATAAATAAAAAACTTAATTTTTCATGAATTAGCTCATATTGTTCTCATCTTTAAGAATATATATTAAAATAAAACGATTTTCTTTTGAAAATATATTCAACTTTTATATATAACCAATATTTTTGGGACAACTTTTCCATAAATTTTAAGAAAATCACACAATGCAACCATTTTCCGGTTAAAAGTCGGCCATCTTGGATTCCACTAGAAACTCAACCCCGGACTACACTTGACGTTTCTACAGTGGCACCTCTCAGCTGTGCCTTTGTTTACATAACATCAGCTGATAGTGACCTTACTCCTCCTCTACCGTGGCTGTTAACGAATAATACGCGTGAACAGGGCAAAAGTACAAAAATATATATTAAAGCAAAAGCTGCTATCTAAACCAAAACACGTTTCTACAATGACATCTTCATCATCTGAAGAGACATTCTGTGAATTAAATTTATCGGCCGAAGACATACAGGACATTCAAGTTATTGAAGACAGCCAAAAGCCCAACATCAAGAATGTTCTGGTAGATATCGATGTTATTGAAGACAGCCAGCAGCTCAACATTGATAATGTTCTGATCGAATCAGATTTGTCCGAGTCG
>NW_026089624.1:8689498-8711087 GCF_024586455.1 Bactrocera neohumeralis
TATATTATTAAAATAAAAACAAAATTTATAATAAAATACCTTTAAACAATGGGAATGTGAATATGTTGTAATGTTGCACCATCGAATGAAATGAAAAACCAAACAGGCCAATCTAACAGAAGGACAAATAGTAATTATTAAAGATGAAGAAACTCACCCAGCCATGTGGCCATTAGGTAAAATTATTAAAACTCATCCGGGAAGTGATGGAAATAAGAAGTTGTAACCAGAGAACTGCAACGAGTAATAAATTTTTGCTTATATTTAAGTACTGATCCGTTAGTCTGTCTGATTCTGTCAGTTCAGTTCATGTACATGAAGCGCACTGTTTGTCTTCAAATCAGCGATAGAGAACAACTTTGAATCACTAGCGATCAGCTTATGAACGTTCGTATTAGCAGAAAATACCCGAAGTGATGCACACTGATGCTTTAATGAATGAAATGATCGACAGAGTTTGGTTTGTATATCATCCCCTAAACACTGATTTACTAGTGCACTTTTGTTCTATTTCAAATACATGTATGTATGTATGCATGCATGTATGTACATACATATGTTATATATATAATGGAAATTCCATCGAGTACATACATATAACAAATGTATGTATATATGTATGTATGTACGTTCTCGATGGAATTTCCATTGTTTATGCTTCGAAAATTTGTAACATGCGCACATTTTCAAAGCTGATACATTTTCTGCCACACATGATTCAAATCAGTCCAGCAGAAAATTGTTGTTGTTTGCTGAATTCATAGATTTGCTCATACTCGTTGGTTGTAACTCTAAAATTACAAAAAGGCGTACTTAAACGGCCCGTTCAAAAATTGTGCCCACATAATAAATTCAAAATGGAACTTAATATTATATTACGAATTAGGTACTTATTGTGATCGGATGCATAAAGTAGAAGAATTTATTAATAGACTCGAAAATCAATGCAAAATATTAACCTATTACGAAGATGCCGCAAATAATGAATTGTTCATGAAAGAACAAAATAGAAAAAGGCGAGCACCATTCGAATTCGTTGGTTCAATTTACCATATACATATGTACGAGTATTATTTGGAGTTATTGATGCTGATGACCGAAAAAATATGGAATCAAATATTAGAAATATTTTCGACAACCAAAAAGATATAGCAAAATTATATATTAAAAAAGACAACAGATGAAGTTAACACTAATTTTGAAAAAATTAATGAACAACTTAATAAATTTTATAGCGAACTAATAAAAGATCGAAATGCTGAGCGAATGACCTTGATGTTTCAAATATAAACCATTTCAATAGGAATAGTTATGGACGAATGTGAAAAAATCCAAAAGTCGATAATCAAACTCTTAATTGACATAAATCATGGTCGCATAAATCCAAATTATTAAAGCCTTAACAACTTAATGAAGAAATTACATTTATTAGAAACAAACTACCACACAAACTAATACTACCTGGAAAGCAATCGGGTAATGAATTAAAAGAAATTTATAAATCGATGAATGCTATAGGTTTAATTGTTCATTAACGGCTAGTTATAAATGAAATTAAAAGAAAATACAGTCCACTAAATGTCAAGTGCAATGGTAAGCAACAAAATTGTAATAAGAAACTATTGAATAAATCTCATAAATTTGTATATATGTACATAAAACTAATACAAACATACATACTCCAAATACTAATGCACACAAGCAGCAACTGATAACGGAATATTTATGGTGTGTACCACAGAGCTGCAACGAGTAGGATAAAATCAGAACAAACAGTCGTACCAAAAACACAATCAAATCAATTCAGTTCAGCATAGACAACAATGTTAATCAATTCGTGTATCTGCCAACGTCAACTGACAAGATGCAACATGAACAATCTGTTCTTCGGCAATCACGATCGTGTAAACGTATGGCTGGCTTCGGTTGCAATCGTATCATATGATAATGATTTGAATCATGTGTGGCAAAAAATGTATCAGCTTTGAAAGTGTGCGCGTGTTACAAATTTTCGAAGCGTAAACAATGGAATTTGCATCGAATACGTACATATGTATGTACATACATATATGCATACATTTGTTGTATGTATGTATGTACGCGATGAAATTTCCATTTTACATACGTATATAACATATATACATACATACATACATGTTTATACAAACATATGTAGTTGAAACAGAAGAAGACAGAGGCGCACAGAAAATCAGTGGTTAGGAGATGATATACAAACCGAACGCTGTCGGTCATTTCAATCATTGAAGCATGAGTTTGCATAACTTTGGGTATTTTCTGCTGATACGAATGTTCATAAACAAATCAGGTATAAGCCGATCGCTAGTGATACAAAGTTGTTCTCTATCGCTGATTTGAAGAAAACAGTTCGCTTCGTGTATATGAACTGAACTGCCAGAATCAGACAGAGAAACGGATCAGTACTTAAGTATAAACAAAAATTTATTACTCGTTGCAGTTCTCTGGTGTGTACGTATGTATCAGAGAACTGCAAAACTCACTTTTTCCTTGAATCAGCTCATACGCAAAAGTTTCTATTCAAGTCCAATCACTGAGCGAAACACTGCGTTGAGTAAAAATCAGCTCATGTTGCCGAACCGCTCATTTGCGTACAATGTGAGCTATTAAAATATTTAGCTCATGCTCGCTCACTTCACGAAATGTTTAGCTCACTTTCGCTCAGTGATTGGAATTGAATAGAAACTTTTGCGTATGAGCTGATTTAAGGAAAAAGTGAGTTTTGCAGTTCTCTGGTATGTATGTATATTGTTTTTGTATGCTTTGTTCGCGATCAGCTTATGTGTCACATGCATTGCACTTAGAATTTGGTACACAACTTATATTTTAGTATGTATTTGTCATCCCGTCGATATGGAGCAAGAAGATATTTTAGAAAAATTCGTACAAACGCCTACACATTGTCAGCCCGACATAAGGGAAGGAGCCATGTTTGGAATATATTATCTGAAATTATTAATGAGGATGGCACTATTTGGAATGGATTTACATATATACTGCCAATCCTGTAACAATATTTTAAAATATTTGCCAAAAAATTCTTCAAATTTAAACAGACATAAGTGCTGCAAATCGCTTAAGGAGACGGCGCTTTTATTCAAGCACAGTGTGTTTATTCATATGCGTTGAGTTTGCTCATACCCATTGAGTTTGCTCATAGGCGTTGAGTTTGCTCTTTTGTGTTTTTGTTTTCATTCAACACGATCATTGTTGAGCCGAATGAGCGAACGCCTGAGTAGAGCTGTTTCAACACGAGCGTGAATAAACTCAGCAAAAAAAACGAATTTACCGCAATTGAGCTGAATTTAGCTCAGTAGCGAAAACATTCACGAATGCCATTTTGAGCGCTTGAGCCGAATGGGCTGATAGTTCGGGTATTGATCGTGCATGAACATTTTTGCGCTCAACGGAAGCCGTTCTCTGGTATGTATGTGTATAAATGCGTTAGATGCATTAAGTCACGCAGTGATTCTAAACAGTTGTAAAATATCAATGCGTTGGTATCTGAAGTATACAATAAAAATAGAATACTTATTTACACATACAGTCTTCCACAGAAGTGAAGGTACAGCAAGTAAATTTTTGAAAACAGTATGATCTGCTTTTGTTAATCAAATAAAAGTAAAATTTTCTTAACGTATTTTCAACAATAACAAATAAACTTTGAATCCATGTAAAAACAAAACCAAAATTCAGTATATAAGAAAAGAAAATGATGCCAATATGGTGATACACCATTATATTGAGTCCACAAAAGTCAAGGTACACCTAAAGAAAATATATATAAATTGTAGTTATGGCATTGCTTTCTATTCAAACCTCACCTTTTTCAGTACTTTGTAGGATATCCTTTAGTTTTTATTACTGATTTCAACCTTTTAGGCATTGAATGCACCAATTTTTTGGTGAGCTCGCTGCTAATGTTGTTCCACTCCTCTAACATAACCTCCTTAAGCTGCGCCTTGCTTGAAATCTTTCTTTTTCTAATTCTAGTCTCAAGTTCATACCAAAGATGCTCAATGGGGTTTAAATCAGAGCTTTGAGGTGGGGTAGGAAACATACGAGCATTGTACAACAACCACATTCGTACTTTGTGAGCAGTGTGCTTAGGGTCATTGTCATGTTGAAACAAGAAGTCTTCTTGTATACCTAGCCTAAGAGCACTCTGCTTCATATTATTTCGTAGAATATCCAAATATGTATTCTGGTCCATATTATTTTTGAGAAAAACCAGGTTTCCTACCCCCGCAGCTGCCATGCACCCCCACACCATAACGCCACCGCCTCCATGTTTAATGGTTTTAATCGTATTCTTTGGATTGAGCGCTTCTCCTGCTCTGCGCCAGACCCTTTTATGCCCATTTACGTCAAATATGCAAAACTTAGACTCATCTGAGAATAAAATTTTGTCCCAAAACTCCACAGGCTTGTCACAATATGTATTTGCGAATGTTATACGCTTTTCTTTGTTTATAGCACTCACAAGCGGCTTCTTCCTGGGCGTTCTAGATGAAAATCCATTCTCTACGACAGCTCTTCGCACAGTTTCTGCACTAACCTGTTTGTTGTCGTAAACAGCAAGGTCATCACTAATTTTTCTGCAGCTTACAAATGGGTTTTCTTTTACTATACGCAAAATTTTCCTCTTGTCAGTATCATTCAGTTTCCTGTCCCGGGTGCATTTTCAACTCTGTTTTCCTTATTATATCCGTTAACCACTTTTTGGACTGATGACCGACTACGCGATACAAGCTCAGATATTTGTGAATAAGATTTACCTTGCCTAACATGTAGATCAATTATGATTTCCCGTTCTCTAATTGTTAATTCTTTTCGGCCCATAACTTCTTTTATTTTTACTTGATTTTTTTAACAAATAACACTCAACGAACACGAATACAATATTAAAAGTGCCAGACTGCAGCTTTTAATTCACAGCAATAATATTGAATTGTGGGATTCCCCTTTTTACTAATAAAAGCGCGTTTGTATCAGATGTACCAAGACTTTTGTGGAACGTCAGTAAAGAGTTGCCAACAAAAACGTAATCTCCTCGCTGATCAAGGTTGCCGAAATGGTTAATTTTATAAAAATTAAAAAGTACTATTACTAGTCATAATAACATTTTCGTTATTTGGCGTTTGAATGAAAAACACCTGCAAAGCAATACAATTCGCAAATCCAAATTCACTGTACCTTCAGTTTTGTGGAAGACTGTATATATGTACACTAAGCATAAACACATATACATACATATGTACATAGTTAAGAGATTAGAATTAAGAAATGTATAGAGGAATTTTAATAAAGAAGATCAGAGTCAAACGGGAACTCTCACGGTACAAAAGAAATTTGAAGACTGTTTTTCTGTAAACAAATCGTGAACACGCCACGCATATCTGGCCGTGTTAAAATCATAGCAGTTCCAGATTTATGCCACACACTTCTAGCAACCATCCTTGTGTTCTGGTGATTGTCATCGCAAATGCAATTTTCCTTGGGAACTGAATACGTTTAAGGGGTCAGTAGGGCAATCTGGTCTGTTTTTTGACTTTTTTTTTATAGAATTTTTTTTTACAATAGAACATTTTTCACATGTCATGAGGTATATCGTGGAGTGTTTAAACAAATTTTTTCGGAATTTTTTGATGACATCTGTCGGAGAAATGGCTGGGTGAATGAGATGCGTTTTTTCACTGGCGGACACGATTTCTCATGTTTGGATCATCTGAAACACAAAAACCCAATTTATTCTTAAAAAGTACGTGAATGGTTATCGTCCCTACTAGAAACATGAAAAACTTTTGATAAATAAAAAAGTAATTAACGTTTTTTTTTTTTGCTTTTTCCCCCATGTTTTTTTAACATAAATTTTTTGATGACATCTGTCGGAGAAATGGTTGGGTGAATGACATGCGTTTTTTACGGGCGGACAAGATTTCTCATGTTTGGATCATCTATAAATTTTGTCATAACATTGTCAATAAATTAAAAAAATTATGAATTTAATAGGGACGATAGCCAGGCGTTTTGTGAACATGTCCGCCAGTTTAAAAACAGTGTGTGTTTGAGAAAAACGCATTTAAAGTTTGAGGTGTGCACTCCGAGCGCTCTGAGCGTCGAGCGGTATTATTATTTTTGGGCCTTTTTCGAAACCTTCCAATGGTAAGGTGGGTTTCTACATTAATTCTAAGGGATTAAGGGAACAGAAAATGCAAAAAAAAACTTTTTTGAAAAAAAGATTACCCTACTGACCCCTTAATGTGCAATGGCAAATCATTGGAACTGAAAGGAATTCGTAGAATCAAGCATTCTGCCCTCTTGTATTCGATATAGCTGCGTCACAATCAGTCGGGTTCCATTACACAGTTTCGGCGCATGAAGATTGCGAAACATAACAATGACAGATCTAACTTTGAGACGCAAATGATGCGGTGGAATATCAAGGATCCCCAAAGAATTTAGAAATTCTTCTGGATAACTCACGGCTTCGTCATCATTGCCAAGACGATCGATCGTTTTGTATGGACGCAAACCTCCCAGAATTTGACTTTGAATCTTCCAGTTTAAGTCACTAACATTGGTATTTTTGGCGCGAGCGCTCAAGCAATCGTAGTTACGACAATTTGGCCAATGTTCAGATAAACATTCGTGATGAGTTCATCTTTCGTTGAAGTGAATTGACAAAAGGCAGATGAAATTGGTATCAAACCACTGAAAGTATCACTCGAATTTTCCCGCTTTCAATTCTTAGCGAATACGATGTAAAATGTCTTCGGCAATGCCATTTTTGTTCGTATCCCATAATTTACGCCGATTTGAAGGCTGATATGAAAAGTGTGCGAACTTCAGTGGCATGCGAAGTAGCTATCGCATCATCGATCGTTTGATTCCAGTGATTATCTGTTCTAGCAATTGTAATTGCTGGCATGTTTCTCAAAAAGTTGCACACACTATAGTATTCACAATACGCAGTGACTCAAATGAAGTCAATCAAAAGCAAATATCTTACAAACGCTTCATTGCAGTTCGCGTATCAACTCATTTGATACTTACTGATCTCATCTCGTTCAAGGGCAATAACCGCCATGTTGCTTCCTTTGGTGACGTACTGGCAAACGGTTTTTGATCGATTTCACCAAACTGCAATACTCAACATTGATATGAGTTTTGAATGTGAATTAGACAATAAGGGCGAATATGGTACGACCCATGTGTTGCCAACTTCGATATTCATCCAACATCTAACAGCCCATACATACGTTGCTTCAAGATAAAGTCTATCAAACATCGTCACTTTTCTTTGAAAAGTCGTGCTGTGACATCGTGACGATCTTGCTGATTGATCGCGTTTAAATAATTATGGTACGGTCATTTTGCATTGCAAGTGAATGTAACAAACAAATCCGCCCGTCCATAATGTAAGTATGTGCTTTGGACTGCCAATGTATGTCGATGGAAAAAAGAACGCCGACCGATATTAGCGCGACCTCTTCTTGGCATCGCAATTTAAATAAGTAAATTTCAATCTGTAGTTGATCATTTTGTATGAAGCACACATAAAGTTTTCACTGAATAATTTTCAAAAATTTACCTTTTGTATAGCCGAAATAAATTACAAATAAATCAATTGGAAAAGAAAACAAAAAAATGTTAAAAAAATTCTATGGGAAAGTCACTTTTTGGTAATTTACGCTCGTAAGTCGGTTATAAATGAAAATGTTCTGAATTTTTTTTTACAAACCATTCTCATTGGATTCCTTTCAAACTGGTTCAGGTCATTTTTCATTTCATGCAACGGTATAGCGAACAGACAAAAACCCAACTTATTTTTATACTCTCGCAACAAAGTTGCCAAGGAGAGTATTATACATAGTTTTGTTTACATAACGGTTGGTTGTAAGTCCTAAAACTAAAAAAGTCAGATATAGGGTTATACATACCAAAGTGAACAGGGTGACGAGTAGAGTTGATATCCCGATGTCTGTCTGTCCGTCCGTCCGTCCATCTGTCCGTCCGTCCGTGCAAGCTGTAACTTGAGTAAAAATTGAGATATCATGATGAAACTTGGTATACGTATTTCTTGGCTCTATAAGAAGGTTAAGTTCGAAGATGAGCAAAATCGGCCCACTGCCACGCCCACAAAATGGCGGAAACCGAAAACCTATAAAGTGTCATAACTAAGCCATAAATAAAGATATTAAAATGAAATTTGGCACAAAGGATTGCGTTAGGGAGGGGCATATTTGGACGTAATTTGTTTGGAAAAGTGTTCGTGGCTCCGCCCCCTACTAAGTTTTTTGTACATATCTCGGAAACTATTATAGCTATGTCAACCGAACTCTATAGAGTCATTTCCTTTAGGCATTTACATATACAGTTCGACGCCCACCTCTCATACAAAGGTTATGTTAAAAATCACTAAAAGTGCGTTAACCGACTAACAAAAAACGTCAGAAACACTAAATTACTAAATTTTACGAAAGAAATGGCAGAAGGAAGCTGCACCCAGGCTTGTTTTAAAAATTGAAAATGGGCGTGGCGTCGCCCACTTATGGACCAAAAACCATATCTCAGGAACTAGTTTACTGATTTCAATGAAATTCGGTATATAATATTTTCTTAACACCCTGATAACATGTACGAAATATGGGTGAAATCGATTTACAACCACGCCTTCTTCCAATATAACGCTATTTTGAATTCCATCTGATGCCTTCTCTGTATAATATATACATTAGGAACCAATGAAGTTAGCGGAATAAAACTTTACACAAATACGGTATTTGAAAAATATGTAAATGACGGATAATGAAATCCCGATTATCACTTTATCATGCGAGAGTATAAAATGTTCGGCGACACCCGAACCTTAGCCTTTCCTTTCTTGTTAAATATAAGAATACGATTTTGATGAAAAAACAAAAGATTACTTACACGTCGTATTCAATGATTAGATGTGGATATGTCTTTCGTCGTTGCGAGTTTGTCTTAAAGTAACTATTCTTGTATGTCGTCTTGCTGATGATTCTTCTTTATGCGACAGCCGTCGCTTAACCCTTTATCGCCCACATTCGGCCATCCTGTTATGCATACATTCGATCCGAATGTTGCGTTGATGTCCTTAACCCATGGTTTCATATATTCAGATGTAGTTGATAAGTTGATAGGACCTTCTGTGTTGGTAAGTTTTTCTACGTCGTATGAATTATTATTTTTGATCTTAGTTTTTTGATAGGGACCTAAAATTACAAATTTTAGTTTAAGACCGCTACCAAATTGCGTGCGTTTGATTACCACCAAGTCATTGCTTTATACTGCTGTGCTTTTTTGCCCCTGAGGTTGTACGTCTTCTTGTTCTCGCTCTGAATTTTAAGTATTTGTAATTTTGTAGGCGTTCCTTGTTGAATAATTCTGTAATGCTGGATGATATCGCGTATTTGAGGATCATCTTCTGTTCGCATCTTTGCACCGATAATAATTCAAAAGGTGTAGTGTTCATACTTCTTAAATGCGTTTAATTAACTGCTTGTTGGATTCTGTCTACATATCTGTACCATCTCCCGTTGGGTCATCTATGCTGAGTTTCGATAAAACTGATAATGATAGCGTTCAGGCTATGGACTTTTCCGTTCACACGGGGTAGTGCTGTTGTTATATGTAATATTTTGGAATGCATTTGATAAAAAAGAAGCACCTCTGTCGCCGATAATATTTGCTGGATTTCCGAAAATCATGACGTAGTTGTCAATTTAGAGAAATACAGTAAGTAAGTAAGTTTTTCTATTGAATGAGTCAACCATTGCTAAAATATGTTTGTAGTTGTTATTTGTTAACCCAGAAAATCTATACGAAATGTATGTAGAGGTGTTTCTTCTTTGTTCAGCGGATGTAGTAAGCCTTTTTGTTTGCCTTGTTTGCTATTGCTTTAGGGGGCAGCCTGCTTTAGCTTCAAAAAATCGATTTTTTTTTTGCTTAAATCTCTTTAAGAATTATATAAGAATATGTCCCCAAAGTTATAGATGGGAGTTCGAATTATTGTCGAAACTAGAAGAGGAAAAGAGACCGAGCATCCAGCAGGTATATGAGCGCTTGGGAAAAAAACGAAAACTTTGACGCTCGGTTTCTCGGGTTTTCATTTTTACGATTTTTCTTAACTGGCGGGAAGAATAGAAAAAAACTAAACGTCGTATGGAATTGGGGCAAAGTTTATTATATTTGGCAATAAATTATCTTCTATTTTAACTAAAAAAAAAGTCAAGTGTGAACATATTTTTGATCAGCATAAAATAAAATTTTGTTGGTTAAAAACCATTTTTTTTTCAATTTTTGAAAACTTTTAGAATTTTAAACCTTTTTTTGGATTTTTTTTAGTTTAACTAAAAGATAAAATATTAAAAAAACATGAATCTTCTTGAATTTTTTGTTTCCGATAGAGATTGCGAACATCCTTTCCGCCATCAGATAAATGCGAGATGCTTCGGGCAATTGCTTCCAAAAGTCAGAATATCAAACATTTCGTATCCAAACATTTTGTGATGATGTTTAAATATGTAACTATAAACTCTAGCAATTTCGGTTTAATCAATTATTTCCTTCCCTCACAAAAAATAGATTTTTTGAAGCTTCTAAAGCAGGCTCCCCCCTTTACCCATTTAGACCTGAAACTATTTTTTTTAATTGAAAAGTTTTTTGTCTATTATTATTAGACCTTCTGTGATACCCGAACATAAAAAAATGTAAAAAAAATTACATTTCTACAGGGTAAGTAGAAAAGACCGTATCGTATGTGATACAGTAGGCTCATATACTGTATATCTTCTTCTTCTTAATTGGCGTAGACACCGCTTACGCGATTATAGCCGAGTTAACAACAGCGCGCCAGTCGTTTCTTCTTTTCGCTACGTGGCGCCAATTGGATATTCCAAGCGAAGCCAGGTCCTTCTCCACTTGGTCCTTCCAACGGAGTGAAGGTCTTCCTCTTCCTCTGCTTCCCCCGGCGGGTACGGCGTCGAATACTTTCAGAGCTGGAGTGTTTTCGTCCATCCGGACAACATGACCTAGCCAGCGTAGCCGTTGTCTTTTAATTCGCTGAACTATGTCGATGTCGTCGTATATCTCGTACAGCTCATCGTTCCATCGAATGCGGTATTCGCCGTGGCTAACGCGCAAAGGACCATAAATCTTTCGCAGAACTTTTCTCTCGAAAACTCGCAACGTCGACTCATCAGTTGTTGACATCGTCCAAGACTCTGCACCATATAGCAGGACGGGAATTATGAGTGACATATAGAGTTTGGTTTTTGTTTGTCGAGAGAGGACTTTGCTTCTCAATTGCCTACTCAGTCCGAAGTAACACCTGTTGGCAAGAGTTATTCTGCGTTGGATTTCTAGGCTGACATTGTTGGTGGTGTTTACGCTGGTTCCAAGATAGACGAAATTATCTACAACTTCAAAGTTATGACTGTCAACAGTGACGTGAGTGCCAAGTCGCGAGCGCGACGATTGTTTGTTTGATGACAGGAGATATTTCGTCTTGCCCTCGTTCACTGCCAGACCCATTTCTTTTGCTTCCTTGTGCAGCCTGGAGAAAGCAGAACTAACGGCGCGGGTGTTGAGGCCTATGATATCAATATCATCCATCCTCCGTACTGTATATAGTATATGCAATAATACAACAAAAAACAATTTCTTATCAAGGGTACTTCAAAATAATTTAATACTTCTGGTGTATCGTATATGAGACGGTAGGTCTAAATGGGTTAATATACATGTTTGTTGTTTTGTTGTAATGTATTTCTTAATTTTATCATCAATGTTTTGTATGAAATAATCTCGAATGATAAGTTCTTTAGTCTTCTTAACGGCGAAATGGCCTCTGTCATAAGCACGTTATAGTAACTAACTTAAATTTGGTACCCAGTAAGTACACCCTAGACTTTTTTAGCGCTTCTACCACTGTATTTCGATTTCATAGCCTGTGACTTTTCTTTGGTCATCAGTCGTTTTCCTAATCGTGTAGTAAATCGGATGAAATTGATCGTCGTTCGAGACCCGAAACCGTCTATAGAAGCGTCAGTATGAAGCTCTGTTTCGTTCTTCTGATTACAAATACCAATTACCGGATTTTTGACCAGAGATTTCTTTAGTAAATCGAAAGCTTTTTCTTCTTCATTTCCGATTTTAAATGAGCAATTTTGTTAGTCATGTCTGCTAAATGTTTGGCAATAATAAAATAATTTGGTATGAACTTTCTAAAATGACCTGCTAATCCCAAAAATCTAAGAAGTTGTTTCGCCGTCTGTGATATTAAATAATTTAATATTTCTTCTATTTTCACGACTGGATTTTGCAACCGGCACGTAAAATTTTAAGGTCGAAAGTACTAAAAATTGTTGCATCTTGTAATCGATCCTTCTTTAAGCCATTCGTCGATTTGATTATTAATTATAGTTACTTGT
The DNA here is from genome assembly GCF_024586455.1 of Bactrocera neohumeralis. NCBI lineage: Eukaryota > Metazoa > Arthropoda > Insecta > Diptera > Tephritidae > Bactrocera > Bactrocera neohumeralis. The sequence goes on from NW_026089624.1 coordinate 8,701,996, forward strand.
GAGAAAGATACTCGGATTATCATTATTAGCCATATTTTTTATTCATAATTGAATATTAATTCGGGCACTTTTTGTTAAGCTGTTGCATTATTATGTCTTCATTAATGGCACCTCCTCGTTATTTTTTAAATTTTTAAACCTTCAAGACTAATTGTTATTTCTGCTTTTAAACATACTTACATAAGTCTTCGCCAAAGATCACTTCGATATTCATACAATTGGTTGGAACAAAACGTTAAATGAAATATTTGACCGTCTATGATAGAAGTAACCGGCCGATTTTATTTTATCTTCGTTTCTATTTCCACCAAATCCGATTAACGATATATAACTTGCACTTAATTTTGGTTTATACCCCGCTTTTGTTGTGATATTAAATTTGCTTCTAGTTTAGAACAATGACACGTCATATTTATTATTATTAGATAAATTGCGACTTGTTAGGATTTGGTGAGTATTTGCATTCGCTTCTTTTTTTTCGTTCACAATTTACCGAAATATGTATGTCTGAATCCATTACACTTAAAATACTTTCTGTCTCTTTCTTTGGTTATGCCGTTGTTTGACAGATGTCCTTTTTTTCCACAGTTGTAGCAGTTGATTTCTGTTTTCTCTTTATTTTGTATACTATTTTTTACTGTTGTTATTCCAGGTTTATTCGTATTACGTATTGCGCACAATTTCATAAAACTTCAACTTTTCTTTGAAATCTTTTAAATCAAGTCAGTAATGTCATCAATTATATCTACTATTCATACTAGCTGACCCGGCAGCCGTTGTCCTGCCTGAAATTATGTGTTTTGAAATGAAAATAAAGTTGAATTTAAATTGTGTTGAAAATCATTTATTTTCGATTTATCCAAATTTTTTCAATCTAACGAAACTTGATAAACAATATTTTTGGTTTCTGTTTCGGTGCGTAAATGTACAGAGAAGATGGTTTTCCAAATCGTGAGCACGCCACGTACATATATCCGGCCGTGTGAAAAACATAGCATTTCCAAATTTATGCCACACACTTCTACTGACTATCCTTGTGTCCTATTGATTCTCATCTCAAATGCAATTTTCACTGGAAACGGAATGCGTTGGAACTGATATGGAAAATTGTAGAACTCTTTAAAAACTGAAAAGGTTTGAACTGAAATGGCAAATCGTTGGAGCTCAGAGGAATTCGTAGAGTCAAGCATTCTGCCCCATTCTATAAGATAGCTACGTTACAATCGGTCGGGTTGCATTACACAGTTTCGGTGCTTGAAGATTGCGAAACATAGTAACGACCGATCCAACTTTGAGACGCAAATAATGCGGTGTCATACCAAGTCTCTCCAAAGCACTCAGAAATTCCACTTGATAATTCGCGGCTTCGCCTCATTGTCAAGACGATCGATCGATTTGTATGAGCGCAAGTCTCCCGGAATTTGACTTTAAATCTTCCAGTTTAAGTCAACAACATCGGTATTTTTGGTAGCTAAAATTGGGCGTGCACTCAAGAAATCGTGGTTACGATAATTTGGCCAATGTTTGAATATTTTTTATGAGTTCATCTTTCATGAATTGATAAACGGCAGATGGAATTGATATTAAACCACCGGAAGTATCAACCTGAATTTACACATTTCCAATTCTTAGCGAATACGATGTAAAATGTCTTCGACAATGTAATTTTTGTTCGTATACCATAATTGAAGCAGATTTGAAGGTTGATATGTCGAAATGATCTTCCCGAAAAGTGTGCGAACTTCATTTGCACCGCATCGTAGATATTTTGCCGGCTTGCTTCTAAAAAATTGTACACACCGTACCATTTACAGTACGCAATGACTCAAATGAAGTTGAAATGCGTACATTATCCAATAGGAACCGAAGGTCGTTTTCCGGTGGATTGTGTAAATTCATCGAAATGCATTATTTGAGAACACACCTGGATGTCAGTCTACTGGTTGGCCTTCCTTTCTGCGTAATTTTGTTGCTGGCGGTGTTTCCACTGGCTGCACTATATTCTCTGGGTTGAAGTACACTCTTTGGGCATTCTCCAAATTAAGTGCGAGACGCACAACAGTCGGAAAATGTTCATGAATTCCAAAAGTAAGTATCCTACAAAGCGCTTTATTGCAGTTCGACCGTATCGTTCAAGACCAATAACCGCCATGTTGAATCCTTTGGTGACGATAGAGTGGATATCCATCATTTCCAGTTTGCGATTCCGAAAGAAAAGCAATTGGATAATGTTTCGTGTATTTATTGTTAGACATACAAACCGACTGTTGTTTGAAAAGTCGTGCTGTGACAACGTGACGATCGCTTGCTGATTGACCCCGATCCATAATTCCACACGTATGTCATCACATCCTGGGAGTACTCGTTCATGTGCCTTGGCGTTGATGGCAAAAAGAACACCGACCGATATTAGCGGGGCCTCTTCGCGGCTTCGTAACAAATTTCAATCTGTAATTGATCACTTCGTTTGAAACACACATAAAGTTTTCTCTGAATAATTTTCAAAATTTTTTTTTAAATAGCCGGAATAAAAGAGCAAGCGACCGAAATTGAACGATTCAAATTATTTACAATCAAAATATTGAAAAACAAAAGAAAAAAGAATTGTATGAAAAGAGTCAATTTTTGGAAATTTCCAATTTTTCGACTTTTTCTTATGAAAAGTTTTTTTTTTATTTCTGAACCTTTCCAGATCCACAGCGAACAACTTCTGAAAATTTCATGAAGATTGGTTTCGCCGTTCTCGAGCCTTAGCGTTACTAACAAACAAACATTCATTTTTGCTTACATATATGTATACAAAATAAAACGTTTGTATGGGAAAAAGAAAAGGACTATTTTTAGGCGTTTTCCGGCAACTTTCGTAATTGTTTTTTACATAAGAACCTTCTCCTAATAATAACAAATACAACAAAAAAGAATTAGTGAAATCGGTCCAACCATTCATGCGTGATGCCGTGACAACGGAAAACGGGTTTCATTTTTATACTCGTATATATAGATGTACATACTATATATTGCATTAACGCATCATTTTCGTCTTACCTTGCGAGGTAATTTCTTTCATAGTATAGAAATATTCTGAATACTTTAGTTTTCTCGTATTTTACGTTCACATAGGCGCATTCGAAAATTCTAATTGAGTCTATGTCTCGCATTATCATTGCGAACTTTGGTGCAGGCTTTACAACACAATTATTTATGCGTGTATAGTTGTTTACCGCGTTTGTTAGGTTCATGTCTTCTTCATCTTCATCTCTCTCAGTTGCACCTGTAGGGAAACTGTAGTAGTTTGGAATTTCACCCTTATTTTCAGTTATAAATTTTCATAATGTAAAACATCAAAACTAAAATTCAATTATTAAAAATAGTCTACATATTTATAAGTAATAGTATTCGACTGTAATTTTGAGTTAGTTTAAGAATACTTCAAATAGATTAAATTTTTTTTTAATTACTACAAAATATAGACACTGGTATCCCAGCTTTTAACATATTTAGCGCCATGTGCGGCAACGGTGCGCACGACCTGTGTACTCGTTTGGGCCGCGTGTTCACATACCCACACGTAACCTTAATGTCTTTAAAGTGCACACTATTTACATTGGGCTTATATACCTGGAGTGCATCTGTGGCTCCAAGAGAACGTGAAATTGTGGTTGGCCTGAGCAGTTTGCATGCCCATAATGCGTCAGGGGCGGACATAGTATGGGGCTATTTGTTCAATGGAAAAGGTGAATGGTTTTTTGTAATACTATTTTTTTCCTTTTTTTATTGGAATAACCAATTTTTTACCATACAAAAACAATGATAACATTCAAATCTGACACTTCATCACAACTACTAGAATTAATATAATCCTTGTCTCTATCAACATCATCATCGTCTTCTGAGTCATAAAAATCTGACAGATCGGAGAGATCAGCATTCAAAGTTTCATTTATATCTTTATCATTAAGTTGTTTCCTTGATATATGTATGTATATTTTTCAAATTAGCTGAATTAATTCGTCTAAAGCAATAAAGAAAGAAAAAAATGTTAATTGTATACCGGTGATTTTTAAGTAATTTTACTTCCTGTGATCGCGTGATCTCCGATGCACACACGGAAAATTGATAAAAAATCATGGAAAACGTGAAAATTTTCACTTTCTGATTTTAAATACACAATAAATGGACCGACAAAAATAAACAACAAAAATGCTCAAATGGGAACAGCTTTATGTCAGAGAACATAAGGACATAGGGAAAGTGCATGTTCGATATCGAACATTTGTAAAATTTGAAACGGGGAATTCACCTCACAACCATGGAACTCACCGCGTGAAAAGTTTATATTGTTTACAGTTCTCTCCCACACTCAACCAGAGAATATGAAGAGAAATAAATATATGTATGCATTTAAGCCATATGAAGATAGCATGTATGCCCAATCAGGGAATAATGAAAAAAATAAGTTATTTGATATCCCATTTTTAGCAGGGAAAAATATATACATATACAGCTCTCTCACATACTCAACCAGAAAATACAATGAGTAATAAATATATCAGGCATGTGCTGGAAATCGCGCGATTTCATTTTGATACCGAAATTTCAAATCGAAAGAATTGATTTGAGGTGTGATGAAATTCACTAGATTTTGTTGTGGTTCGACCTTAAACTTAATAATGCGGCAAATATAAAAAACAAAGTAGCAAATAATTAAAAGCAAATAATCTAAGTTTCAGTATGTTTTTATTATTAAATATAACAACTAAACTACAAAATTAAAGTAACTATGCATTAGTAACTAAATCACTTCATTGAGATCACACAAATTTCATTTTATTAAACATTTGGTTGCACATGTGTACACTCGTAAATATACCGTCTAGTTCAGCAATTTTTTCTTCGGTTGATGTTAAAACTAACTTGTTAAACTGACCTTCACTGGTGGCTCTTGTCTCGCAAGACTAGCCCTTCCAGTCCGACCAGAACTGCACAAAAAAATATTTATTTTATTTATTTATTTATTAAAGGAAATACAATTATGAATAATTATACTACCTCTAAAATATAACAGCACTAGCGACAGGGCCTTCGGCTGAGTGATTCAATTAATTTGTACATTTAATTATCAAATATTAGTTATGAGTTAGGGTTATGACTAATGTTAAAGTATTATAGGTAGATATGTACGTGTATTAAAGATATACATGAGTTATAAATATTACAGTCTCCAAAGAGTGTATATTCATATATACTATCTACATACATATATACATATAAATATATATGTATATATACATTTATATATGCCTATATACATATGGAGGATGGAGTCATGTTTGGCAGTTCTCGCAAGTGAGGAAAGTTCTCTGATCGCCATTCACTTGGGAGTGGCCAGAAACGATTCTTTTACACATGACTCAAGCAGCTCACAACTTCCGGTCTTTGACCAAGTATCCTCTGGGTAGCCTAAGAACATCCGTTCGAAGGCGAGCTAAAACGAGAAGGCGAAATATCCCCTATATAGGGTTGTACGCTGGGTTTGGGACCCGCCACGTAAAAAATCTTACCAATGAAAATTAACAATCGGATGAGAGACCCCCCTTTTGATGACGACCATGGCAAATGAAATAAGGACTACGATTTGAGGGCATGCACCTGGAATGTCTGGTCCCTTAATTGGGAAGGTGCCGCTGCCCAGCTGGTTGATGTCCTCGCGAAAATAAAGGCTGACATCACCGCCGTCCAAGAAATGCGATGGACAGGACAAGGACAGAGACGAGAAGGTCATTGTGATATTTACTACAGCGCAAGTTTGGTGTTGGATTCGTGGTGGGAGAGAGACTCCGTCGCCGAATACTATCATTCACTCCGGTGAATGAGCGTCTAGCCGCAATACGCATCAAAGCGAGGTTCTTCAACATATCGCTGATTTGCGCCCACGCCCCGAAGGAAGGGAAGGACGATGTGACCAAAGATGCCTTCTATGAGAGCTTGGAGCGCGATTATGAGAGCTGCCCCTGCCACGATGTCAAAATCGTGCTTGGCGACTTTAACGCCAGGGTGGGCAAAGAAGGTATCTTTGGCACTACGGTCGGTAAATTCAGCCTCCACGACGAAACATCTGTAGTACTAGATTCCTGCACAAGAAGATACATCAAGCTACCTGGCTGTCTCCGGATCGAAAAGCCACCAACCATATCGATCATATTGTGATAGACCTAACATCGACTCGGACCACCATCTTGTTGTAGCCAAGATTCGCACCCGCCTCTGTGCAGCAAAAAACGAACGTCAACAAACACAAGGAAGGTTCGACGTCGAGAAGCTGCAATCACAACAGACAGCCGAACGATTTACTACTCGGCTCGCACTCCTGCTCTCTGAGACCGCTCGTCAACAACTCGGTATAAGGGAACTGTGGGACGGCATTTCAAACTTCTTACGTACAGCTGCAACCGAAACCATTGGTTTTCGGAAAGTGCAAAAGAACAGCTGGTACGACGAGGAGTGCCGTGGCGCAGCGGAGAGAAAACAGACTGCCTACCTCGCAACGTTACGATCGACCACAACACGTGCACACGGGATAGATACCGAGAGTTGAAGAGGGAAGAGAGACGCATTTGCAGACAGAAAAAGAGAGAGGCTGAAATGCGTGAGTACGAAGAGTACGAAGGGGTAATGCTCGAAAATTCTACGAAAAACTGCGGCGGCTTACAGAAGGTTTCAAGACCGGAGCATACTCTTGTAGAACCCCCAAAGGTGATCTAGTGACCCAGAGCATACTTAAATTATGGAGGGAACACTTCTCCAGCCTGCTGAATGGCAGTGAACGCACAACGCCAGGAGAAGGCGAACTCGATTCCCCAATCGATGACGATGGAGCAGACGTTCCATTGCCCGACCATGAAGAAGTTCGAATAGCAATTGCCCGCCTGAAGAACAACAATGCGGCAGGGGCCGACGGATTGCTGGCCTAGCTATTCAAACACGGCGGCGAAGAACTAATAAAGAGCATGCATCAGCTTCTTTGTAAAATATGGTCGGACGAAAGCATGCCCAACGATTGAAATTTAAGTGTGCTATGCCCAATCCATAAAAAAGGAGACCACACAATCTGTGCCAACTACCGTGGGATTAGCCTCTTCAACATCGCATATAAGGTTCTATCGAGCGTATTGTGTGAAAGATTAAAGCCCACCGTCAACGAACTGATTGGCCCTTATCAGTGTGGCTTTAGACCTGGAAAATCAGCAACCGACCAGATATTCACCATGCGCCAAATCTTGGAAAAGACCCATGAAAGGAGAATCGACACACACCACCTCTTCGTCGATTTCAAAGCTGCTTTCAACAGCACGAAAAGGAGCTGCCTTTATGCCGCGATGTCTGAGTTTGGTATCCCCGCAAACCTAATACGGCTGTGTAAACTGACGTAGATCTACACGAAAAGCTCCGTCAAGATCGGGAAGGACCTCTTCGAGCCGTTCGATACCAAACGAGGTTTCAGACAAGGCGACTCCCTATCGTGCGACTTCTTCAACCTGCTTCTGGAGAAAATAGTTCTTCTATAAGAGTGTACAGCTGCTGGCGTATGCCGATGATATTGATATCATCGGCCTCAACACCCGCGCCGTTAGTTCTGCTTTCTCCAGACTGGACAAGGAACCAAACAAATTGGTCTGGCAGTGAACGAGGGCAAGACGAAATATCTCTTGTCATCAAACAAACACTCGTCGCAGTCGCGACTTGGCTCTCACGTCACTGTTGACAGTCATAACTTTGAAGTTGTAGATGATTTCGTATATTTAGGAACCAGTATTAACACCACCATGTCAGCCTGGAAATCCAACGCAGGATTGCTCTTGCCAACAGGTGCTACTTCGGACTGAGTAGGCAATTGAAAAGTAAAGTCCTCTCTCGACGAACAAAAGCCAAACTATATAAGTCGCTCATAATTCCCGTCCTGCTATATGGTGCAGAGGCTTGGACGATGGCAGCAACCGATGAGTCGACGTTACGAGTTTTCGAGAGTTGTTAACTCGGCTATAATCGCGTAAGCGGTGTCTACGCCAGTTTAGAAGAAGAAGAAAAAGAAGATATATATATATATATAAATTGGTACTCGCAAAAATAGGTTCCTAGACACCTTTAAGAAAGCCTCTCCAAATATGAGTTTTAAATTGTAACGGGAAGGTCCTCCGCCTAACGGTTTTCTATTTTTTCTTATTATCAGATAGAAAAATTTATATCTCGCTTCCAACTACTTGAAAAAATATCTTGTTAATTAGGTTTTGTAGGAAATTGAATGCACTAAAATATAGTCTCGTGTGATTTTTTCGTAAACCCAACCCTTTAAAAGATATTAACGGTTGAAATTTGACTATTTTTGGAAAAATTCTTTATTTCTTATTAATTTCATAACTCAATGAAAAAAAATTATTATGAATGATGAAACACATAGTTTTGTAGGAAATTTACTGCTCTATAAAAATGGTCTACTATGATTTTTCGATTAAGTTAAGCGTTTTCGAGATATTCATCGTCAAACATCAATGCATATTAGGTGGATCAAATCATTTTTTTTTCGTTTTCAAAAATAGGTTCCTAGACACCTCTAAGAAAACCTCTCCAAAAATCTATTCATAATAATTTTTTTCATTGAGTTATAAAATTCATAAGGAATAAAAAATTTTCCCAAAAATAACCAAACTTCAACTGTTAATATCTTTTAAACGGTTGGGTTTACGAAAAAATCATAAGAGACCATATTTTAGAGCATTCAATTTCCTACGAAACCTAATTAACAAGATATTTTTTCAAGTAGTTGGAAGCGAGATATAAATTTTTCTATCTGATTATAAGAAAAAAAAGAAAACCGTTAGGCGGAGGACCTTCCCGTTACAATTAAAAACTCATATTTGGAGAGGCTTTCTTAGAGGTGTCTAGGAACCTATTTTTGCGAGTACCAATTGAAAAAAATTTTTTTTTTTTGAATCACCCTAATGTATATATATATAGAGATTCGGAGCGTAATAAAACACGTGTTTGCTCTTCAGGAACCAAATGCAAAAAGGGACGATAGGCGTTTTTATTTTCTT
>NW_026089624.1:8711187-8745148 GCF_024586455.1 Bactrocera neohumeralis
GGTGCGGGATTGCCTAAAAGACGTGAATTTTAGGCAAAAAAAGAAAAAAATTAAAATAGGATGGGTAGTGGATTAGGAGAAACCGAACCTTAAAAATGCTTCCGGTGCTTGGAATATGGCCACCTGGCGAGAACCTGCAAAAACTCGGACGAAAGAAGTCAATGCTGTCTCAAATGTGGGGAAAAAGGTCACTTTGCAAAGGCATGCAACAAGGAGCCGTCTTGCAGTGCATGTAAAAAACAAGGAAAGGAGAACTCTGACTATCAGAAAGGTAGCAAGAAATGCGGTTTCTACCAAGAAGCGTGAAAAAGCCAAAATATGAGGGGGTTCTGTTGTGCTCAACTCAACCACTGCGCGAAGCAGCACAAGATCTGCTTACGCAAAGAGTGTTTGAGCAGAAAATTGACGTGGCAATAGTCTGCGAACAATGCAAAAACCTAACGGGCAAAGCGGCCATTTGTTCCTGAGAGGAAAACGTGTTCCAAGAACAGCCACTAACAGGACAAGCCTATTACACACGAGGAGGCAAAGATCACAAATAAACTTATACAGCCAAGATCTGGCTAAGCATCTCACAGGTGAATATGAAATAATCATTGATAATTTGTACGAAAGTTAACACACAATGAACGGGGCGGGGATTAAAAGCATGGGCATAAAGGGGGGTAGCCCCCAAAAAGGAGGAGAACCTCTTGCTGAATCCGGTAACAAAAAACCTTAAAAAACGGCCGCGGTTCTGTAATCGATATTACGTTTCGTGCCCTTGGCGGCCCGGTACATGGCAAGTGAGCGACTTTTTCAATGTTCCTTGGCCTTTTAAATAAAAACGAAAAATGCCGGGGACCAAAAATTCAAACAGAGGCTGGAAAACTAAAACCCCTTAAAAAGGAAAAAAATTAATGCGGATACAAGAACTACGCCAAAACGCAAAGAAGGTGAATAATAAAAGAAAAGACAAAAAAGGACAAGCCCCTCAGCCTAGTTATTAAAGAGGGTTGTAAAGTTTTCCAGAAATTGCACAAAAAAAAATTTATAAAAAACACCGCTATCATGCCCGGGAAAACCCATAAGAGAGGTTAAATATAAAGCATCAGGCCAGATGGATCCCGAAAAGGCCCAAAACTCTCTTTAAATTAAACCCCCCGTTTACGGGGTTTTGCGATGTTTACGAGGGAGTTTTCCCCAAGATTGAAAAAAAAGTTAGGCTTATACAAAAAAATAAACCACGGGAGGGTTCCACAATGAGCTGACACAAGGGGAAAAACTGGGCCCAACTTGGCGGCTAAAACAGCATCGAAAGAAGCCGGTTTAGGAAACCAATATGGTTTCGGAAGCATTCACAGGTCAAACAATAGACGCCATAAAAAGTGTAACGGAGGTCGCAAGGGCCTATGAAAGGAACCAGGTGGTTATATGGTCTAAAGAATACTGCGCGGTAGTGACGTTCGAAGTAAAAAATGCCTTCAACTTGGCCTATTGGCCGCACATTATGGAAGCGCTCAAACAAAAGAAGACACCACTCCACCTGCTGAGGATCATATCCAGCAACTTCTCCGACAGATTACTGCTATATGACACAGAAGAAGGTCCTAAAAACTACATTGTAACAGGCGAGGTACCCCAAGGCTCTGTACTAGGGCCGCTACTGTGGAATGCTTTGTATGACGGTGTGTTACGACTCCCATTACCCAAAGAAATACAGATAATCGGGTACGCTGATGATATAGCAGTAACGGTAGTGGCAAAAGAAATAAGCCAGATAGAGTACCTGTGCAACCACGCGGCGACGATTAAAAATAAAAGAATCCTGACGAAAGCAAAAGCTCCAGTTAGTGCCAAAAAACCAGGCGGTGCTGATAACGAGTAGGAAAAAAACTTGAGGCGACCACGTGCCGCCCAGTGATGGGCGATGTTGTGACTTTTAAGAACACTGCTACTTGACTGTGACTTTGTAGTAGCAGTGATTTTAAACTGTGACTGTGACTAGTATAAAAATTGTAAATAAGACATAGGCCAATAAAGTAGAAAATGTAAAAATTGTTTTTTTTTTCATTTAGGTACAATGTACATATTTATTAGAATAAACAGAAATTAACATAGTAAATTCATTTTTAGAAAATCACCAAATACGAAGTATATACATAAAAGATAAAATTAAATAGTGTTAAAAATATTTACATTAAATGGAAGAGAAGACCAAAATATCATGTTTGTAAATATTTTCCATTTGTATTCAAAAACAACAATATTTCAGTATTCCTTTCGCTTAATCTTGACCGACGACCACATACAATTTGCCCCGCTTTGGAAAAAATTCTCTCGCAAGGAACGGATGAGGCTAAAACACATAAATACTTTTTGGCTAATTCTGCCATTTTAGGGTATCTGTATTTATATTCAAGCCACCAATGAAATGCGTCGCAACTACGGAAAACCAGCCCATCTTCCAAATAGCGCTGAATTTCAATAATGGCTTTTGCTTCTACGCTACTATGTGGTTTATGTTCATTTGCGTATTTATCGAAAGAACTCCATATTGATACCGATTTTTCAATATTTTCATCTGTTCCTTCAGTCTGAAATTCTATTTCTTCCCTTTGCATATCTATTAGATAACGTTTTATAAGTTTTTTTGTGTTATGAGCTGCTGATTCAGCAGTCAACGCCACTAATTTGAATCTGGGATTTAGAAAAGTAGCTACCGTAAGTGTATTACTGTGTTGTAAACTGCTAAAACGTTCCCTAATTCCATTTAAAAAAATTTCAATCACTTTTTGTATAGTGTTTGAAAATGTTTCAGCTCGCAAGTGTCTATACACATCTAATAAACCATTTGCGATTGGTATTACCAGCGAACCTGTGCAATATGTTTCCCCACTAATGCTTACTGTGGCATCTCGAAATGGTTTACAAATTTTGCACAAAGCAGCAACAGTCGCCCACTCGTCGCTGGTTATATATATATCCTCCAACTCCGAAAAACGCTCCAACATTGCCAGTGTGAAGTTCCACCTCGTTTCAACTTCTTGAATTAATTTTAGACGTTCTTTACCGCTGTTGCGCTGTTGTTGGTAATTTTCAAATGCTTCATTCGCTGAAGTACTTTTCTTGAAGTGAGCAACTATTATTTTAACTTTATCAGTTACTTGTTCTACTTCAGGAATGCGTAATCCTTCTTTTACTACTTTAATTATATTAATTGTGTGAGCCATACATCCAAAATGCTTCCAACCTAACTTATTAATTATAGCATGCTTTATGTTACTAGCATTATCCGACGCAGCTAGCAATATTTTTTCGTTAATTTTCCAGTCACTTACGATTTGTTGTATCGCCTCACCAAAGTTTTCAGCTGTATGATTTTGCCTCAGTTGGGATGCCGATAAAAGCACTGACGTTAGTTCAAAATTTTCGGAGACATAATGTGCCGTTACAGCAATGAAACTAGACGTGTTCCGCGATGTCCAACAATCAGTGGTGATGCAAAACTTTTCCCCGCTCCTAATCATTTCGCGCACCTTATGTTTACATTCCTTATACAATGCAGGAATCATTGATTTTGAAATCACACGTCTGCTAGGATTGTCATAAGATGGATTTAGGGCTGTTACAAATTCCCTAAAACATTTGTCGTCAACTATAGAGAAAGGTTGCAAATCCACCGTAAAGAGCTGCAATAACTTGCTTGTTATTTCATTTTTTGATTTTAGCGGCGCGACATTTAAAATCTTAGTTTGAGTTAAAGGCCTTGGTAATGCAGTCGAAGTTGATGGAATATCCTCTTCAAAAGTAACAGGCGCATTTTGCGGAGCTGGTGTAATTTCCGACTGCAAAAACATTTTCACAATACCTATTTGATAATAACTTCAAAATTATATTACCATTTCCAATCGAACAGTAGGATGCCTCCGTTCCATATGTTTTTTTAAATTTGATGTTGACGTTTTATACATATAATATTTTGGATTTACAAATATCACATTTTGCGAAAACAGCATCCACCTCTTTAAAATATTGCCACACATAACTTGTTTTGGTTTTGTTTTGACACAGACATCTTTAATTGTTATTACATATAAGCAAACTGATTTGTAACCGTTTCGTACAAAAATTAATGTAAATGATCCGTTAGTTTTTAAGACGCACATTGTTAAAGTCACAATAAATATATTCTCTGAAGGATTTTTTTCAATATAAGGATACTCAATACAAACTATTTAAAGTAAACGAAAACATACTTTTAAAAATATTTCGTTACTTATTAAATACTTTTTATAAGATTTTTTAAATTACAATATAAATTGATGCAATTTTAAGATTAAAAGTTTTATAATTGGCTTTACTACAGCATTAAGGTTCCTATAATCAATTTAGTTTGTACATAAGTATTACAGTTTAAAGATAAATTAAATTTTTATATGTTAACAAATTTCTACATATCTAAAATTGAGGAAAATTCATAGCTTTAATGAATATGAATTCATCACAGCCGCAATTTTTTATGTTCCACGGTGAATGCTATTTTGTCACAGTCGCAATTTTTTATGTTACACTGTGAATTCTATTTTGCAACAGTCGCAATTTTTCATATGATACTGTGACTGCTACTTTGTTCGCTAATTCCTGTCACTGCTACTTTAGGAAACTTGTCACAACTGTGACCAGTGATTTTTAAGTAGCAGTGACAAAACGTATGCGAATGCGGCAAAAGCAGTAGTTCGGTTAAGTGCAATCAGGGTAGCGTGCGCTTTCCGGACTGTGTCACACGAAGCGGCTGGAATTATTTCAGGTATTAGGCCTCCAGATATTATGGTAATGGAGCTAAAAAGAATATAAGACAGAGCGAAAAACGCGGGAGAACCATTAAATAATCAAGAAAAACAGCAAGAAAGACAAACCAGCCTTAATGAGTGGCAAAACCGATGGGACGAAAAAACAAAAGGTAGATGGACACATACGCTGATCAAAAACGTGCAAATGTGGGTAGAGAGACAACACGGAGAAAAGGACTATTATTTGACGCAGTTCCTGACTGGGCACGGTTGCTTCAGAGAGTATTTATACAAATATGGACATGACGATGGGTTTGAGTGCTCTTTTTGTGGAAACGGAAATGAGAACTCGTGGCACATTTTCTTTCTTTGCCCCCGTTATAAAGATGAAAGAGAGGAACTAGAGAAACTACTTTCAGAGAGCCTAACCCTTGAAAACATTGTACCACACATGCTACGTTCCCAGCAGGTGTGGAACTTTGTTAGAGAATGGAGCGCGACAGCCCTAATAAATAGAACTTAGACGGAATGAATGGCAAAGAAAGAGCGATAGACAGGTGATCCACATGGAGTTGGTAAGTTGTTGGCTTCTTCACGGATGGGTCAAAACTTGGGGAGAAGGTTGGTGGAGGGGTCTACTTTTAGGAGCCCTCCATAAATTCCTGCTTCAGGCTTCCGACCACTGCAGTTTATTCCAGGCTGCGGTCGCAGCCATCAAGGTAGCAGCAAATTTGGTTTTTGAGATTTGGTACGCAGCTCTCAAGTAATTGCTCAAGAAAAAAAATACATTATTTCTCAAGTATTTTTGACAGCTGGTTACGCATTGTGAATGATCTACATTAGAAGAGCAAGGGAGAATAAACAAAGAAAACAAACTTTGTGCGTAGTATGTATGTGTGTATGTGGATGGTAACATAAATATTTTCATTGAGATTTAAGAAATGTTTTTGATGATTGGTAGGTTTTATACAACATTTCAAAATGGAATATACTTCATAATAATGATTTCAACTAATTTAGGATAGATTTAACGATTACTTTGAATTTCCTTCAAGAAAAAATTGTTGATTTGATGTTTCTTCGCAAAACATGGTTTGCCATATTCACATTTTATTCAAAAAAAGTATCAAAAATTAGTACTAGATTTCTTGAAAACTGAGTACTAGCACAAGTAAATTTTACCCAGGAAAGTTTCTTGACCGTTTCTTAAGCGTTTTTATACTCTCGCAACAAAGTTGCTAAGGAGAGTATTATAGTTTTGTTCACATAACGGTTGTTTGTAAGTCCTAAAACTAAAAGAGTCAGATATAGGGTTATGTATACCAAAGTGATCAGGGTGACGAGTAGACTTGAAATCCGGATGTCTGTCTGTCCGTCCGTCCGTCTGTCCGTCCGCCTGTCCGTCCGTCTATCCGTCCGTCAGTCCGTCCGTGTAAGCTGTAGCTTGAGTAAAATTTGAGATATCGTCATGAAACTTTGTACACGTATTTATTGGCTCCATAAGAAGGTTAAGTTCGAAGATGGGCAAAATCGGCACCCTGCCACGCCCACAAAATGGCGGAATCCGAAAACCTATAAAGTGTCATAACTAAGCCATAAATAAAGATATTAAAGTGAAATTTGGCACAAAGGATCGCATTAAGGAGGGGCATATGTGGACGTACTTTTTTGGAAAAGTGGGCGTGGCCCCGCCCCCTACTAAGTTTTTGTACATATCTCAGAAACTACTACAGCTATGTCAACCAAACTCTATAGAGTCGTTTCCTTCAGGCATTTCCATATACAGTTCAAAAATGGAAGAAATCGGATATTAACCACGCCAACCTCCCATACAAAGGTTATGTTGAAAATCACTAAAAGTGCGTTAACCGACTAACAAAAAACGTCAGAAACACTAAATTTTACGGAAGAAATGGCAGAAGGAAGCTGCACCCAGGCTTTTTTTAAAAATTGAAAATGGGCGTGGCGTCGCCCACTTATGGACCAAAAACCATATCTCGGGAACTACTACACCGATTTCAATGAAATTCGGTATGTAATATTTTCTTAACACCCTGATAACATGTACGAAATATGGGTGAAATCGGTTCACAACCACGGCTTCTTCCAATATAACGCTATTTTGAGTTCCATCTGATGATATAATATATGTATATGAACATTAGGAACCAATGATGATAGCGGAATAAAACTTTACACAAATACGGTATTTGAAAAATATGTAAATGACTGATAATGAAATCTCGATTATCACTTTATTGTGCGAGAGTATAAAATGTTCGGTGACACCCGAACTTAGCCCTTCCTTACTTGTTTTATATGAAGTTTTTACGTTTCTTGAGAGCTGCGTACTAAGCTTAAGGAATGTAGTTGATGATTGGTAAGTTTTATACAACATTTCAAAATGTAATATACTTCATAATAATGATTTTAACTAATTTAGGATAGATTTAACGATTACTTTGAATTTCCTTCAAGAAACAATTGTTGATTTGATATTTCTTCGCAAAAACAGGTTTGTCATATTCGCATTTTATTGAAAAAAAGTATTAAAATTAGTACTAGATTTTTTTAGAGCTGCATATTAGCACAAGTAAACTTATAGCAGTAAAGCTGCTTGACCGCTTTACTGATGGAAAGGTTTTTTTAACTTTGTTTTGAATCTTTCCTAAAACAGATAGGTCACATAGCAAACCATTTGTAACATTTGGGTTGATGCAGCTGCTCAATTGAATAATAATATGGTGTCTAATTCGTGATTGAAATATAATTTCTGTAGTTTTTGAATTTGTATCCCTACATTCAAGGATTAGTTAAATGAATTTATCGGATTTATAACCGTGGTAATTACTTCTGTGGATGAATTTTCGCTAAGAACAGTTTCGTCGCCTGAGCTGGGCGTATCCTTGTGTTCTAAACTGTTTATGTGTTGTCTTGACAACGCATCTGCGACAACGTTTTCCTTGCCGGGTTTTGTAATGAAATTTAGGGGAGAACTCTTCTACAAAGGCTTTCCATCTTTTCAATTTTGCGTTAGGGTTTTCATTTGATATCGAATAGATAAGCGGTTGGTGATCAGTGAATATGTTTATATTATTTGCTCCATACAGATAGTTTCTTAATTTTTGAAGAGCCCAAACAATCGCCAGGAGTTCTCGTGCATTCGTTGCACAGTTTTCTTCAGTTTTCATTAACGTTCGTGATATCATAGTGATGGGTCTGCGACCTTGTAAAGGTACTGCACCCAAGGCGTATGAAAACGCATCCGTGGTTAAATCAAAAGATTTTTCGTAGTCAGGATAAAGAAGATGTATGTCTTCTAAAGATAGAATGTCTTTGGTAAAACGCCTGTAGTAGCCAGACGAATATAAAAAGGAACGCAATGCGCGAAGTGTTTTCGGAACTTCGTAACCGACTATGTCTTTTACCTTAGCTTTGGGGGCTCTAATCCTCTAATAAATCCTAGGAATTCAACGTCTGATTTCAAAAATTGGGTTTTTTCTAAAGCAACTCTCATGTTGGCTGAATATAGTTTTTCCAATACTCGGCTGACGTATTGTAAGTGCGTTTTGTAATCATTGGAAATACAATAATGTCATCAATGTAAACGTGACAAGTCTGTCCAATTTCCTCCTTCAGTACGTCATCTATTGCCCGTTGAAAAATGCCAGGACCGTTTTTTCAACCCAAATGGCAACCTGCAAAACTCGTACTTTCCCTTATTCACGGAAAATACAGTTTTTCCCTATCTTTTTCGGCAAGTGTAAGCTGGTGGAATCCAGATTTCAAGTCTATTGTCATAAAAATTTATGATTTTCCTAGATTTGACAGAATTACGGATGTGTCGTGAATCGGGTATTTGTTGCTAATGATTGAGTGATTCGGAATTTGGAAAGATTTGGATCAACTTCCATAGGCGTGTCTGAGGTTGTCCGTTTTGTTGTCTAGGAAATGGTAAACTGTTTCTCACCAGAGGCCGACTGTAGTCGGAAATTCTATTATCAGAAAAAATCTGTTAGCAAATAAGGAGCGCGCCTGATTTGATTCAAGCTCTTGAGCGTGTGCTATGGCCGATGCTATATCCGATGGCCTTGACAAAAATAAGATATCACAAAGTGGCGGTTTAGTGCGGTTGTAAATACTCTATAATAAAGATGCATTATCTTGGCGGTACTTCGAATTTAGACATTCTAAAACATCTTTCTTATTTTGATAGGTAATCAATGACTTATTAATTATAGCTGTTAATTTCTTTACGAATTCATCAAAGAATTTTGTTATTGTCAGTCTTCCTAGACGGAGGGTAGTCATTTCCTGCTCCAGTATGTAAACAGGTTTCTTATCTGCATAAGTAAAATCCAGCCTAGCTATAATTGCACCGAAATTTAGAATAGAGTTAAAGGAAGATAGGATCGAATCTACAGACTATTTTATTCCTTATGATGGCCACAGCTTGATAATATTTAGAACTGCCGTGCGCGTTCTGAAAAATTTTATATGCCGTGTGAGTTGCCTGACGCCTATCGGTCAGTGAGTCAACCGTTGCCGTCTCGTCTGTTCGGTTGCTGGCGGTATTGATTAAGGTCCGAATTGTGGTTTTGTCCATTTTACGTCAAGATACTGTTAACTACTAATAGTTCTGTATTCTTCTAGTCACTTTGAAATAATAATATTCCTGAAGCTAATCTTTTTAATTTTTCCCTGTCGCTTTCTTACAATATTAATCAATATCAATTAATATTTTTATACTTTTCTTATTCAAAATTTTAGGTAATGAGCACTCTACTTACAGCTTCATTATTGGTCCGAATAAATGGTGTCCCTGAAGTTCTCCTTTTGCTTCTAAGACATCACGAAATCTCAGTTATACTGGTTTGTAATGTTTCTCTTTTCAATAGCTCTGAAGTTTTAGTTTCACGTAAATAGTTGTTTTGTCTTTTGGATTTCAAATAATCCTTTATGCTGGTTTGTTTTTCTTTTCACTGGAATAGCATTGAAGTTTAAGTTTTACGTAAATAGTTTTTATTTTATGATTTCAAATAAACGGTTTCATTTTAATTTTTCCTCTACATACGAATTTTATTTTAACTTCACGTAAATAGGTTTTTTAAGTTTTTGGGAAATTTTAATTTCACGTGAAAAGTTTTTTAAAGTTTACGATGAAATGGGTTCGAACCCACTGCCACAATAGTTTATCCTTTATGAGGATTTTTTCTCGTGGCCCCACGTTAGGCGCCAGCAAATAAAACGCAAGGTTTAGTTTGATTTATTTTATTTGCCTACTATGTAGGGCAGCCGTTTACGACGATCGAGTTATTACAACTGACTTTTCGATGCTACACCTGAATACCTAACACCAATCAAATCTACTTGCCATCACCTCACGTGGACTGCCGCATGATCGCTGATTCGGCAATTCTCACGGTTTGGGACTGTTGGTGTCGTTTGCCACTAGCAAGTGTTTCCCTTGTTATGTCTGCAACTTGAATCTCGCACTTTTGATGTTGTTGCTTGCGTTGCAATCACGGGCATAACCGCACTTGTTGTTGTGGGCTACTGTGATATGTTAGCTTGTGTAATTTACAATACTAAATACATCAATTTACTAATTCTTTAACAATCATTTTTATACTCTCGCAACAAAGTTGCTAAGGAGAGTATTATAGTTTTGTTCACATAACGGTTGTTTGTAAGTCCTAAAACTAAAAGAGTCAGATACAGGGTTATATATACCAAAGTGATCAGGGTGACGAGTAGAATTGAAATCCGGATGTCTGTCTGTCCGTCCGTCTGTCCGTCCGCCCGTGCAAGTTGTAACTTGAGTAAAAATTAAGATATCATGATGAAACTTGGTACATGTGTTTCTTGGCTCCATAAGAAGGTTAAGTTCGAAGATGGGCAAAATCGGCTAACTGCCACGCCCACAAAATGGCGGAAACCGAAATAAAGATTTTAAAGTGAAATTTGGCACAAAGGATCGTATTAGGGAGGGGCATATTTGGACGTATTTTTTTTGGAAAAGTGGGCGGGGCCCCGCCCCCTACTAAGTTTTTTGTACATATCTCGGAAACTACTAAAGCTATGTCAACCAAACTCTACAGAGTCGTTTCCTTCAGGCATTTCCATATACTCTTCAAAAATGGAAGAAATCGGATAATAACCACGCCCACCTCCCATACAAAGGCCATACAAAGGTTATGTTGAAAATCACTAAAAGTGCGTTAACCGGTTTACAACCACGCCTTCTTCCAATATAACGCTATTTTGAATTCCATCTGATGCCTTCTCTGTATAATATATACATTAGGAACCAATTATGATAGTGGAATAAAACTTTACACAAATACGGTATTTGAAAAATATGTAAATGACGGATAATGAAATCTCGATTATCACTTTATCATGGGAGAGTATAAAATGTTCGGTGACACCCGAACTTAGCCCTTCCTTAATTGTTTATTTTATTTTGGAACTATTAGTATTAAGTAATTTAAATAAATCATAGAAATCGGCTTTGGCTGATTGGTCAAGTTTCACCAATGATTTTTGCGTTTATGGTTGCCGGAATGGATCCTTTCTTCATCACCAGTCACAAACACGCAAAACTGAGTTATTTCTTTTGCGTTCAAATAGCTTTTAAACGTTTTGATAAGGCTGCCAGAGTGACTCCCAAAGATTCTGTGTGTTCTTATGTTTGTAGTAATCACCAACTAGTAAGGCCGCCCAAGACGTTCTTAGTCTATTAAGTCAAAGTCCCCACTTTTAAACCGTGCACCCCACTTTTAGCCCGCAAGCTCAGCTAGTGCATGCTCACCATAAACCTACACCAAAATATATGGCTTCCGGCGATATGTAATCCAAGTTTTGAAACATTCGATATAACGGTAAAAGCTGAAAATATAAAATGTGTTTGTTGAACATATAGTAGCCTTAAATAGTTAGATGCTTTTCATGCGATATTTAGTATTCGATCTCTTTTATGGTAGTTCTTAATATAAAGAAATCTTTCTACAAAGATATACAAAAAAGTTGTGATTACAGCTTAGGGAATTAAACAGTAAATTCTACAAATTTATTTACTTTTTGTTTCTTCATCAATTATTTAGGTCCTACCGCTTTCATCACAACTATGTCGTTTGTATAAGGAAATGTCGAATGAGCGTTTGGTACACAACAGTGGGTAATCTTTCTTTAAAGTAGATAAATCAATCACCCTCATTGTTGAGAAATTCGCCCGCTACTTTAATGATTACATATGTATACGTGTGAAATAATAATAGGACTTGTCGCAATGCCCTGACTATTTGTGCCAATCATACTCATTAATGTCTTTAAAGCAGAGATGGGCAAATGAAATGTATAGATGTATTGGTAACCGCGAGCATAAAGTGCCTACCATGGGACAAAGAACATTTACAGTCAGTTGATTAACAAACAACAGCGAAGCAACATCGTGCGCCGCTTGATTGTTTTATGATACTATTTATGCGCGTACCTAAATGTGTTTGTTCAAAATGAATGACAAATATTGCTTTATGATTTCCGATGCCTTTGGTAATACGCAATGTCTATTGTGTAATATGTGTGTAAAGGGGACCCGGGCATATAATTTTAGGAGGCACTATAATACCTTCCATAAATACTTTGAGAAATATGAGGGTATTGAGAGAGATAATTCTTCACAATTTCAACTTTATCTTAAAATTTCCGCTAACTAGTTTGCTAGTAAAAGTAGTCAACTCCCAATTTACCCCACCAAAGGTATCAGAAATTATAACATTTTATTTATGTTATACATTTCAAATGGGGCAAAAATATACAAGGGCATAAAAAAACATCAACATACCGACTACCTATGTTACCTCGTTGCTGTCTGCAGCGTAACTGGCAGGAAAATCAATTCATTATCCCACAGTGCAAAACTGGTTTTTTCGCTCTCAATAGCGACTGAAATAAGAGCGTAAGAATACGTATGCTGAGAGTAACTGCTCATGTGAGTCAAAACGCCCACGTATGCTTTAAAGCCTCCGCATTGGTGAACTAAAGGCAAACACTTGAAAATATGTTAAGCAATTTTCGGGAACATTACACCCAAGAATGAAAGTGTAAACACAATGATGGCGACAGACTGCAAACTACATCTGTCAAATATTAAAATACACACGTTCTTAAGGGCAGTGTTATTTTGACAGCTGCACGACTACACGACTGCAGGCCGACAGTTGTCGTTCTCGCTAACTTCAATATCCTCCTATTTTTGCCAACGACAGTAGGACGACCGTAGAGTTGACAGTAGAATGGAAGATAGAAAGAGGAGGTAGAGTGGTGATGCCACTAATATGTAAAATGTAAAATTATTCACAGCTCGAACAAACTTGACGTTATTTTACAAATAAAAGCATAAAATACCTATATTATAGCTCTATTATATCATTTGTAATAACAATTGATAATTTAAAGCAAAAATATTGACCTATTTACTTATTTTTTGCATAAAAAATTTCACTTTGAACAAAATATTAAAATTTCATTGAAGTGAAAGGAATTAGTATGGCCACAACGAAATTGTGTACATACAAAATGGACAACTGCGTTGTTTTGTGTACATGCCGGCCATTGTGTTGTTGTTGCTTCTCAAAATGTACATGTAGTAAGATGAACAACGACGTTTTCAGTTCACTGTCGTGCCTGCTGCAGTCTTTCGCAGTCATTGTGTTTACACTTTGATAGAGTACAAGATTGCGGAGATGAGAGGCAAAAAAATTTTCGTTTTGCGCATCTACGTCACACGGCTCATAAATTTCGTGAAATAGCTTGAGTAGCAAGTAAATATTGCTTGTTAATAATAACTGATTGGTTTTCGGTTTATAAAAATGAAATAAAATATTGAAGGTTCACGAGATTTTAGATTTTTATTAATTATTATTTTGCAATATAAATATTTTTATTAATTTTTCTATTAAAATACGCACCAAACATTTTCTTTTTAAACATTTTTAGTTATAATTTAGTCATATTAAAAGTTATTTATATAATCTATACATTTATTTCTTAAATTTGCTTTTTTTACGTTTCTTTTGGTAATTGAATTTCGCAATATTGGCATTAAGTTTTCGAATTTCAAAGAACATTCGAGATCTAAAAAACAACTTTTTAGCCTCTTGATCGCAATCAATGTCCCTAGCCTTGTCGATAAGCATTTGAATGTAACCTTTGCATGCATAAAGAGAATCTTTATTGATGTCCGTAAAATTTTTTTCCATGCGTGCCACTTTTTCAACAAATTGTGGTGTAGGCTTCGTCAAACCTCCTTCACTCAAATGGTTAACCCATGTGTATGAATTATTGCTTTGACCCGATTCAACAATGTGCGGCAGTACGTTCTTCAGCCTGTGGCATAAATAGCCAGCTACATTTTCCACACCATCATACTCCAGCTGGTCCATTTCGTCAATATCATCGCAGTTAACAGTATCGTCTGATTTTGTATCGCAAACTTTTGATAAAATAGTTCCTATTAAATGTAATGTAATGAATTAATTAAAGTCTTTTTAAGTAATTACAAAAAAAAATTACCTGTTAAAGGAAAAGAGGGACTTTCAAGATCAGGTGTATCGTCTTCTTCTACATTGGCGCTAGTAGACAGTATACCCTGATTACGTCCTAAAAGATACGATCTTGGCCTATATTTAAATTCCTGCTGATCAGGATGGTTATGAAGCCCGCCCTTACCGCGTATCACCCCAAAAAAATTTTCCAGTACATTTTGATTTAGTCGATACGTAAGTATGTACTTAATACCAAAACAATTTTCTAATTCCGCACGCAGCAGTTTGAGAGCATTGATTGGTTGCAAAATTCCTAATATAGTAAAGTTTAGTTAAAATTCAATAATTCAAAATTAGTATATCACTTGAACCTTTTTGAAATGGCAATAAACATTTCCTATTTATTGCCCGCATTTCTGTTACCATTTGTGCCATATCGTCCAAGATCTTGTCCTGCTCTGTAAGCGCAAGCCCATAGGCACTCATTCGATTGCGACTATCTGCGTGTGGAACTTTGAGGTTCATCACATCGAACCAATCGTTAGTCTATGTTAAGTAAATCAGTTATGAATAAAATTGTAAGCATTAAAAATAAATCAATATTTACTGTTTTTAGTAGCTTTAACCATTCACGTCAATTTTCTTCACCTAAATGACCCAAACTCGCCGCTCGCGACACTGACTGTGCAACAGTATGAGAAAATAATTTTGTTGCCAATCTAACTTTTTGCCGCTCCGGTCCAGATACCTCTAAATGACGGGAGCTTATTTTATGGGTGATAGAAAGGGTATTACCAGACGTCAGCTGAAGAACACGATATATTATATCTTTCGTAACTTTTTTGCCATTAATCAAAAAACCGTCATCTAAGAAGTGGTTTCTTCATAGTTTTATGAGATGTGGAACGTCAGCAAACACGTAAATCTTAGTTTCTTCGAATATAAACCTGAAATTATAAATACTTATACCTCAATCTCTTTAAACATGAAAAACTCCAAAGAAAAAATACTGTAATCTCTTACAAAGAATTGCAAATAGTCAGCTTAATAAATGCACCTACCATGGTTTTTCTGGGCTAATATTTAAGCTATTTAAAAGGCTTCTGTTGGTTCCACCTAAATCGCAAACAATACCAACAACGTTGTATTCACAGTTTTTCGCTGTTTTAATTATATCGTTAATAATATCTGTCGTCATATTGCGGTCAAAATCGTAAAAAATTGTCTGTTTCCAATTTCCAACAAGACCTGCAAAAACGATTTGAATATTGTAAGTTCTATTTGCACAGGATGTAAAGGAAAGTACATATTTGTATGTATTTTATAAACCACAAACCTCTAAGCATTCCGACCTGAACATTCTTAACAGGTGGTAAGACAGTATCGGATACTTTGTCGTAACAAAAAACTTCTCGTAGCTTGGCTTCGTCGAAACTTAAAACGCAAAGTTTTTGTTCTTTGGTCATATGCCTAGTTTCACCAAGAACTTGAACAACCGGCTTTAAAATGCCGCGGTCTATTTCCACCTTCTGAGCCCATGACTGAAGCGTGTGAACTGCTGGAAGCGGAAAATTGCTTCTTCTTAAAAGCCTATATCCTTTTGCACTAGCAGAATATAGTGTAATGGAGTTGGCTATTTCAGTCTGCGTCCAAATTTGCCTTTTGGATCCGTTTTCCAATTTTTTTATCTGACCGTCCGTAAAAATCCTCTTTAACTTTTCTTCAACATTTTTGTAGTAAAACTCAGATTTAGCTAGTTTTACTTTTAACTCGCTTACTTCATACTCAAGTTTGCGCTTGGCATGCGAAAAATCTTCTTTCAGTTTTTTATTTTCAGTTTGAAGTAGTATTCTGTGATAAAAAGCATAAAGTTTATATATATATGTATACATATATAATGCTACATCTTGAAAAAAATCTTCACTTACACTTTTTTCTCTAGCATTTTTATTTCCTTAATAGCAGCGTCTTCAGTGCACAATTCATTGAAACTGTTTTCCATTAAAAGGTCTGCACAATCCTCAGTCACGTTAACATCTTCAGCAGGTATACACTCTTCTCGCCCTTCTTGAGGTTGGTCAACATTTATCAGCAAGGAAGTCACTATTTTCTTATTTTCCCTGCGCTTAACTCTGGTGGCTCGCTGCTCATTTTCACAAGCTGCAACGTTATAGCGACAGGGAATAGCTCCTGGTTTCAAAGTCCTTTTGGCGGCAAGGCCTATGAAAAGTTTAAAATTAAAATATTTTAAAACAAAGGTGATTTATCAACTTACCCATTTCGAACATCCCGTTTCCAATAATGTCTTCATCGTTGAAGTGGTCCATGCAAATTCGCCATGTTTTCGGCTTAAATGCTTGAGTATTTCTACAAAATTGGATCCACTTTTTTTGCTGCCTTTTGTCTTTCGGAAACATAAAAAATGTTTTCTTCACATTTTTATTCCTTCTATCATTAACACAGTTTTTCACAACACACTTCATTTTGATATTTAAATACAAAATTATACTTTTAAAATAAATTGTTTCTCTATTCACACTGATTGCTACCACGAATTTATAGCTGTCAAATATTTTACTGCGCCGTGTGACGTAAGCAATTGTTTGTTTACATTTTGCAACTATAACTGACCTGCGCAATGCGTAATCTCTTTTCTATCATTCTTGCATTACACCTACCAAGGATAATGGGATGCCCAACTTGTTTCAGTGTGAGAGCGCCTCAAAATTAGCGTTTTGTACAGCATTTTCCATTGTGGCCAGATCGAACGAAAAAAGAATTTTTGGACATTTAAATCAAAATACCCAATTGCACTTTCCACACCACCCAGGAGGTATGCGAAACGGCGCGTTACCGAAGGTAGTTTTAGGTGTTCGGTTCCTCTTTAGGCCTACGAGGTGTGTTCAAAAAGTATCGCAAATTTTGAATTTTCGCGGGTTACGTACTATATTCGAATTTCGAATTTTTTGTGGCGTTATGTTGGTACATGTCTCTCACTTATGTCGACAAGCTCGGCCATTTTGAATGTTCTTTTAATTGTTGACAGCTGCTTTGCTTGCACGTGTTTTGGATCGTCTTCGATTTTTACCTATTCACAAAAATGGATCAAAGAACCTGTATCAAATTTTGTGTGAAAAACGAAATTAACTGCGCGGATGCATTCCGAATGTTGACTTTGGCTAACGGAGAAGCTACCTTGGACCGAAGCAACGTTTATCGGTGGTACAAAATGTTCTCAGAAGGCCGAGAAGATGTGAACGACGAAGAGCGTGCGTGGAGAAAATGGTGTTGGCCAATCGTCAAATCACCGTTAGAGAAGTTGCTGAGGACCTAAAAATATCGATTGGCAAGTTATGCGCAATTTGCGAGAAGCAATCCGCCAGAAATGCCCGGATTTGTAGAAGAACAAAAATTGGCTTTTGCACCACGATAACGCCCCTGCTCACACATCGTTGCTTGTGAGCGACTTTTTGGCCAAAAACAACACACTAATGATGCCACAGCCACCGTATTCCCCAGATCTGGCCCCTGTGACTTTATCTGGTTCCCTAAACCGAAGAGGCCCCTGAGAGGACGACGTTACGCTTCCCTTGACGAGATAAAGACGGCATCGAAGGAGGAGCTGAAGAAGATAAAAAAAAAGATTTTTTGAAGTGCTCCGAAAATTGGAAAAACCATTGGCACAAGTGTATAATATCTCATGGGGATTACTTTGAAGGAGACAAAATAGATATTCATGAATAAATAAATAATTTTTGAAAAAACACAAAATTCGCGATACTTTTTGAACACACCTCGTACCTCACCCATCTCACCCATTAATAAATTTATTTACATAAAACAACAAAACGATAACAATTCATTAGTATATAACGATAAAAAAACAAAACAATAACAATTCATGTAAAAAATATATAAAAATATCACAGTAACAAATTATTTACCTATATACGGATGCCTAAATTTAAATCCCAAATTCTAATTTTCCTTAAAAAAAATTCTTCTTCTTCTTAATTGGCGTAGACACCGCTTACGCGATTATAGCCGAGTTAACAACAGCGCGCCAGTCGTTTGTCCTTTTCGCTACGTGGCGCCAATTGGATATTCTAAGCGTAGCCAGGTCCTTCTCCACTTGGTCCTTCCAACGGAGTGGAGGTCTTCCTCTTCCTCTGCTTCCCCCGGCGGGTACAGCGTCGAATACTTTCAGAGCTGGAGTGTTTTCGTCCAATCGGACAACATGACCTAGCCAGCGTAGCCGCTGTCTTTTAATTCGCTGAACTATGTCAATGGCGTCGTATATCTCGTACAGCTCATCGTTCCATCGAATGCGATATTCGCCGTGGCCAACGCGCAAAGGACCATAAATCTTTCGCAGAACTTTTCTCTCGAAAACTCGCAACGTCGACTCATCAGTTGTTGACATCGTCCAAGCCTCTGCACCATATAGCAGGACGGGAATTATGAGCGACTTATAGAGTAGGGCTTTTGTTCGTCGAGAGAGGACTTTACTTTTCAATTGCCTACTCAGTCCGAAGTAG
This sequence comes from Bactrocera neohumeralis, assembly GCF_024586455.1. Lineage (NCBI taxonomy): Eukaryota > Metazoa > Arthropoda > Insecta > Diptera > Tephritidae > Bactrocera > Bactrocera neohumeralis. The sequence goes on from NW_026089624.1 coordinate 8,730,046, forward strand.
CACCTGTTGGCAAGAGCAATCCTGCGTTGGATTTCCAGGCCAAAAAATTGCTTTCTAATTTTTGAGCCTCTTTTCCTATCTGTTTAAAAAATGTTTACTTTTTTATTTTCTATCGTAAGTTTAAGTTCGCTTATTGTAAACACTAAAAAATAAAAAAAAATTTAAACCTATAGGTGTGAAACACACAAAACTTTATTTTTAAAATTAGGGACAAAAATATCTTTATTTAAAAATTTAGTTAAAAAATATATTCTTATTCTAATAAAAAGGGCTATAACTATTTTTTGGTCACAATTATCACAACCCAAAAAGGGCCTAACATCTTTCATTTTATTAAAAAGAATATCTCCTATTCCTATTTTGTGACAATTTCTGTCGAATTCTTCTAAAAATCATGTTTCCAATTGAAGATGAATTCTTTCGAAGGAATTTCATGTCATAAATATTCTCTGCCTTTAGAACATGTGTGCACTTTGAAAATTTTTAAATTAAAATAGCCGCAAAAGTAGCTGAACGCATTTTCTTTCAAAAATTGAATTTCTAAACTACTATCTAATGTGATTGATCTAACGAGGGAGTGTTTAAGCCGTGGTATACCTTGAAAATCCTGCCAAGAAAAGTCATTCAATAATCAATCATTACACACATTAAGTAGATCAGGTTCTAAAGGCAGCTCACAGTTTCCCTTTGTTACGACGTTTACGTAACGTAATCCCCACGATTTCCTAAACAATCTAGAGAAAATATAAGGCGTTACTCTAGAACCTCCTCTGCTTCGAATCTGCCCAAAAAAATTTTCTAAACTGTCCTGACATAGTCCTCTCGTCTTCAGGTACGGAAAACCTAAGTGTGAAAAAAATCGCCACAATCGTCTTAAACTGTTAATATTTAACACCCACCGTCTATCGTCTACGACTCGAAGAGTTCTTAAAATTTTTTCTGCCTCATTTAAAAACTTTAACTGTTCAGGGGAGCCTACAAACAGTTTTTAGTGGGTACAACAGCCTCAACGAAACTGCTATTTAAAATATTAAATTTATTTATTCAAAAACGAAACGATTTCCGCGGTATTAATAAAGCTCCTTCTATTCGAGCTTAAGGCTCCCGAGCTATAGAGGAACAACATACCAGAAGCGACCGTATTATCAATACCTGAGACGCGAACTTAACCTTAATTATTTGGAAGGTATTTCGATAAATATGAGCATCGGTTAATTTATACGCACACCGATAACTAGACTTAGAGTCGCTTTCGTAAAAGTGATCAATATCCGACCAACTTACCCGAAAATTTTTAAAGAAAACCGTATTTTTTAAATTTTGTAAACAGTTACGACTACTTTTTATCAAATGAGGGCTATCGTATAAAAAATACACTTCCTTGCCATTAACATTAAAAAAAAGCCCGTGACGCTGAAACTGCTAACAAACTAGCGAAATTCTGAAAGTGGATGCACTGGTCGCAAACAAAATGGCAAGGAATAAGTCCTATATTTTTCAGTTGAATAATGGCTTCAAGAATGTATTTCTTGTGGACATCCCCTTTGCATGAACCTCTTACGAAAAAATAAGCCAATGGGTGGGACCAAGGCTCTCCACCTATACCTTGCACCATTATGGTCATTGCAATTGTTGCTAATCTAGAAGTGCGATTTTCATCGCCATAATCCTCAATATCTATCACTCTATCGATATTCCTATCATACTGCAAATGACATTTCAGTGACATTTCATCACATGAAACCGACACGAACTTTAGTTCGAAAGTGAATCCGCCATTCATAATCTCTAACGATTTTATGCTGCTTTGGGTGCGACCTGGGAAACGGGGCGAGTCTGCAACAAAATTTTCCAAAGTACTTTCGAATGGAAAATCTAATTGGTGCTTTAAGTGCCGATAAGCAACTGGCGACAAAAAATACACCCAAAGCTATCGTTTTCAAAAAATTGTCATATCGCCGACCATGGGTACGGCGATTACTATTTATAAAAGTACTCCTAATGCAAGCACCTAACTGAGGAGGAACTTTACTACAAACTAAAGAAAGAGGATCTGACTGTTCCCTAAATGAGCTATTCCTTAGCGTTCCCTACATCTTGCTAACTCTGCGGCGATTTCAACTAACTGGGCCTTTAAATTTCTATTTTCCTGCTCTTCTTCATCTAACTTTATTTTCGAAACCCTATTCTCTTCCCTCAATTTCTTCTTCCTTTCTAAACCTGCTGTCAGACCCCTACCTGTTTGCACGGCCTTATCAAAATTAAGAGTTACATCCTTTTCAAAAAATGGAAGAGGCTCTAAAATTCCATCTTCATCCTCAGATGATTTTATAAATGCTACTTAAATTGAAAAGATTTGTTACAGTTTTTTTCTTAAGAATGAATACAGAATGTGTGCCAATTCACAATAGTCATGCACAATAGTCATTCTCAATAAATTGACCGAATCGGCCGTTCATATATCACTGGGTGCTCTCTTGGCCTTGCATATTTCAGTATAGGATTTTTGTATTTTGTGTCATCGTGCAAGAGAATCCCCCTATTATATTACTAAAATTCGTTAGTTGACAGCTATTGGTGACAAGCACAGTGGTTTCCCACGTTACTCACTGTTCCATATCGATGTCATAGGTGATATAGCAAAGCTTCTCCTTCTTTATGCGGTTTCAAAGGCAGCGGTTTAATTAAACGTTTAACCACCAAGCAGCTGCAACTGTAAAAAAGTAATTTCATAATTATATTAATTTTTTTAACTTAATTATTTTTATATTAATGTATGTACTGAGTGTCACTAACCTTAAACAGATTTCGTGTGATATCACGGCCACCAATGCCCAGTCGTTTTTGTGAACTTACTTCAATCATTTTTTCTCGGCTTGTTAATCTGCATAATAGCAAGTTTTAGCTAAAAAATTCGTTTTGATTTTTATACTATATAGGTATATTTAAAAGAATTATTCGTAATTAAAATATTTATCAAATAAGAACTTACTTGTTTAAACGCCAAAATTAACCAAACTATTACGCATTTTCCAGCTTCTGTTATTAATTCTTCTTCTTGAAAAATTGTGTATCGCCTTTTCTCTTTTCACATATAAGGGGACTCTGCTGCTCTTGCAAGATTGCAGATTGCAAAAGTCCTATACCGAAATATACAAGGGCACGAGAGGACCCATTGTAGAATTTAGTGATATATGAAAGGTTGATTCGGTCAATTTATTTTAAATGAATATTGTGCATTGCTACTGTGAATTGGCGCACCTTCTGCATTCATTCTTAACGAAAAAACGGTAACAAATCTTTATAATTTAAATAGAAATTATAAAATCTATTTAAAATTTACCTTCCTAAACAATTTAACGTCAAAATATATATTTAAGTAAAATGAAAGCTAGCACAGGGTTGCAATTATTTTTTTACGTGTCATTGCACGAGAATAAACATGGGTTTTGGTCTGACATATGTATTTCACAGCCCTTGCAAATAATTTTCTTCATGTGTTTGTTGTTGTGCCGGTGCACCAAGAGGAAATATATGAAATTTTTGAAGAACAAGAGAATACCCCTATTGATGTTTCTTTAAGCTTGAAAAACGATATTTTTTCTTGTCTTTCTTACGCGTTCTCCCATTTAGTCAAAAATTGCACAAAATGTAACAGTGTTGGTGAACAGCTGGAAATGTTTCAATGTGTTTGTGCAATCTGTTACCTCCGTCTTCCAGGGTATGTTTTCATATTTTCGTTGTTTTAGTTACGATCGCAATAGCAATATAAAATCACAGTGTTTTAAAAATAGCAATCATATACAAGTATTTAAAAAGCGCAATATCGGTCAGCACTAATGGCGGCAACTTTTAACAGATTCTTTGTTAACACACTTGCCGATCCAAACGGGGCTAGATCGCCGAAAAAACAGCCCTTGGCCGGATAAAATCCGGGTCAATTCCGGTGCGTAGAACCGACTGTCGTGGGTATTGAACAGATTCTTTGTCAATATGTGCGTCTCATTCTTACACATTCAAAAATTGTGTGAGATGAATGTTGCTACTCACATAACAAACTTTTGTATTTCAAAACAAAAAGTTAGATAAAAATATGTGGAAGTATTCGCATGTCCTCACAAAAACACATCGATTTTGTTTCGTGAGGTTTGCTTTCACACATCTCAAATTTTTAGTTAATTGTGCTGAATTTCTGAAGGCTAATTATCCACAATTTTGTACTAAATACTTGCAAACGCTAATATTTTTAAACTTGGCCTTCAACACAACTATGTCGTTTGTATAAGGATATTTCGCTTGTATAAGAAAATGCTTTGAAGTTGAAAAATCCAGCACCCTTATTGTTGAGAAATTCGCCCGCGACTTCAATGATTACATATGTATACGTGTGAAATAATAATAAGACTCGTCGCAATGCCCCGACTCTTTGTGCCAATCATACTCATTAATGTCTTTAAAGCCTCCGCATTGGTGAACTAAAGTCAAACACTTTAAAATATTTCAAGCAATCTTCGGGAACATTAGACTTGCATTTGAAGCATGCTGAACAAAATGCTACATTGGATGATACTGACATTCTTGAGCGATTTCCATCATACCTCCGAGCACTCAGGGTAATCGCTTATATGTTCAATTTCATCAAGCGGCTCAAAATTAGAGTTAAGAGAAAACCCACGTTGTACTCCCAATGTGATATATTGACGCACCTAGACCTAGAAAAGGCAAAGGTCGTTCTTATCCCTTATAATCAGTCGCGCCACTTCAGTTGCGAGATGTCACTACTAAGAGAACCGAAGCCGATTGACAAAAAGAGCTCACTCTTAGTACTAAATCCATTTCTGGATACAAAAGGTCTGCTCCGCGCTAATGGTCGACTTGCCAAATCAAGCCTGACATATAACGAACGCCATCTTCTAATAATACCAGAGAAGTCTCGACTTGCAACAATGCTACTCAAGTATATAAGTTAATCAAACACAATCGGTTGATTTAAAAAAATATATTTTCGGGAGCTATGCTCCTTTATTCCTTCAACTCTAACTAAAAAGTAAACTTTACATTTTATCATTCTTAAAGCTAGCCCTAAATCTGTCGCTACTACGTGACCAAGAGTGCTGATTCTGTGGTTTCCATCGTTTTGTTAGATTTGTGTTGCTGGCCGTCCGTTCCCATAGTCTGGAGTTACACGTGCCGCAACGTCAGCATAATGAGGTGTTATGTTGCGCTAAAGAATGTTGGTGTAATAGTATGTGTGTGTTAACATTTGTTAATATGTGTCGTGCTAACAGAACCCCCCCTATCGTCTATATGGATAGTGGGTGTAAGTGAGTTTACTTGGTTCGATATCCTTGATAGTGCGTCTGCCACTACGTTTGATTTTCCGGGTTGGTAAACTAATTCATGATTATATTCCTCTAATATTGATTTCCAATGTTTCATCTTACTGCTAGAATTTTTATGGCTAATGGCATATGTAAGCGGTTGGTGATCAGTTATTATTTTTATTATTTTCGAACCATAGAGGTAACTTCGTAATGTGTTGAGTGCCCATGTTATGGACAGCATTTCCTTTTCGTTAGTAGCGTAGTGTTCCTCCGTTTTACTAAGGGTTCTTGATATGAAAGCTATCGGTCTGTTATCCAGTGATAACACACCGCCTATGGCATAGTCAGAGGCGTCGGTAGTCAGTTCGAAGTCTTTTTCAAAGTTTGGGTGCGCAAGAACGATGTCTTTTGATAATAACGTGCTTTTAATTCTATTGAATGCTCTTAACGCTTCGTCATCTAGTCTTACTTCCATTTTCCTAGATTTGTTTTTAGGGACGTTACCGGCTTCTCCTCGGAGAAGTGCTGTAAGGGGCTTGGATAACTTAGAGTAGTCCGCAATAAATCGTCTATAATATCCCGACATTCCTAAAAATGACCTTAACTCTTTTAGGTTGCGCGGAACTGGGAATTGAGCTATTGCTACTATCTTTTCGGGGTTTGTTTTTATTCCTTCAGGGCTGACTACATATCCCAAGAATTCTACTTCCTTTTTTGCAAATTCACATTTATCTAGTTGGATTTTCATGTTGGCTCTTTCCAACGTTTCGAAAACCCTTTCTAAATTTCTTAAATGATCCTCTTCGTCTCTTCCGAATATAATAACGTCCTCAATGTATGCGTAACAGCGAGTTCCAATATGTTCACGAAGGATATCGTCTAGTGCCCTTTGGAAAGTGGACGGGGCATTTTTAAGCCCAAAGGGCAATGGGAGAAATTCGAATTTTCCGTTATTTACGGAAAATGCCGTTTTCTCTATGTCTGTTTTACGGAGGGATATTTGATGAAATTCGCTTTTTAAGTCTATAACTGTAAATATTTTGTTATTTCCAAGGTTTGAAAGTACTTCACTGATCTCAGGAATAGGATATCTGTCTGGAATGGTAATTGAGTTGAGATTCCTGTAGTCGATGACCATGCGATACTTCTTCTCGCCGGAAGCATCCATTTTTTTATCGACTATCCAAACGGGGGAGTTGGATGGGGATTTTGATTGCCTTATAATTCCATTGGTAAGGAGTTCTTCAATTTGACGTTCGATTTCTTCCTTTAAAGCCATTGGGTAAAGATATGGTTTCGAGTATAAAGGGGTTTCACTAACTGTCCTAATCTCTCCCTTCACCGTTGTCGTGTAGGTGAGTTTTTCGTCCGGGTCAGCGAAAAGGTTATGGCATTTCTCAATTATGTTATTTATTTTTCGTCGCTGTTGTTCAGAGAGATGAGGCAACTGCATTGCAGCATTATTGACTTCCTGGGACACTCGTTGTTTTAGACGAATTGCTAGATTGGGAAAAATTGTCATAATGTTTTTTATGTGGCTTGTAATTGCCTTAAAGTATCATTGCCAACTATCCCGTGGAATGATTTTAATGTAGGCATGATGAAGAATTTTATCTTCCCTACGTGGGGTCCAAATATGTTTATAAAGGTGTGGTGCGTAATTTCTATGGATCCAGCCACTGAATTGACCTTAAACGATTTTTCATTTGGTATAGGATTCCTGATCCTAGTAGATTGTATATAATTTTTGTTAGATCCTGTATCTATGAGAAAATCTAGAGCGTCTCCACTCCTTGTCACGAATTCGTAATAAGGTAGTGAGGACGGCGTTAGTCTAAAAAAATGGATCGTATCGGGTTCGTAATAGTCTTGATCGTCCTGTTGCTGTTCGTTATTATTAATGTAATTAATATTTCCTTCCGTTAGTTGATTTGGTTCGTTTCCTTCTATGTATTCGTTAGGGTAGGTACTGCTTTCAAAAATTTGGTTGGGATCTGCTGGTATTTGGTAGTTGTAACTGCTGGTTCGGTATCCGCATAAAAATTTCTTTGTATTTTATTCGGTGAGTGGACTTGTTGTGTAGAAAGTGGTCGCTTCTGTGCATTGTAATTATTTTGGTTGGTATTGGGGTGGTTTTGATAATTGACATTTCTGGACTGTATAGATCTATCTACATCCATTGATATGGGTGATTTTTGAGGTAGATTGGGTCTATTATTATTATAACAGTTTAGTTGGTTACCAAATCCTGGAGCCTTCGGCCGGAACCCTTGGTTACTTTGGGGATGATTATATCTATTATAGTTATAATTGTTAGGTGAAGCAGCCTGTTGTTGAGGGCGGTAATTTTGAGGTGCGATTTGTGGGTAGTGATTCAATGGTCGATTGAAGGAGTTTGTTTAGTCCGGGATTCTGCCTAGATCCAGAGAAATATGTAAGCTCGGGATAAAAGCTGGGGATGGCTGGGTTTTTGCACGTTATGTGCACGATGCATTCTGAACGTCATATTTTTTAATTTTTGACATCAATGCAACGCCTGCAGCAAGGATGTTGGTTCGCGTATGCTAAGGAGGCGGGGAAGGTCTCCATTAAGTCCGCGAATAAATGTATCCAGGGCTTTTTCTCGATAAGTATGTGACATAGTTTTGATAGATTCTTTGTTCGTATCGAGACAAGCGATTTTATCTAGTATCAGGGAGAGATGCTGATAAACCTTTTGGTAAAAAGTGGGAATATCATCGTGGCGCTGAGCCAGTGTTGCCAGTTGGTACTCGAGGGTACCGATGTCTCGTTTGTCTGAGTAATGAAGCATCAGACATTTTTTAATTTGTGTCCAGTCCAGTGGAGTTCGATAAGACTCCAGGGCCGTATCGGCATCGCCGACAATCTTATGCCGTATGGTATGTAGGATTCCGAAGTATCTTGGGGTGTCCTGGAAGTTTTTGTAAACTTCTAGAATTCTTTCTACGGATTTGCGCCAAGAATTGAGTTCTCCAGGACGTCCGGAAAATTCTCTTAGGCATTTAACCATGTCCGGTATTCTGTCAATTTCATTCAAGTTCGTGGTATTCACTGTCATGCGATAGACCCTATGCTCTGAGTCTGGGTTGTTGGTCATGTGGTTCGCGACTTGTTGTGCTATCTCTCGTATAAATGCGTTATTCATAGGTACGGATTGGGAGGTAAAAAGTTCGGTATTTGGGTTTTCATTTAGTCTAATCTGGTTTAACTGTTTAACTAATTCTTCCTCCATTTTTTTATATTATATTTTTTTTAAACTTCACAATTAAGTAAAAATCGGGTTTTACAATTTCCTTAATATTAATGAATTTTCTTTTCGATAAAATTTATAACTAATATTTTTATTTATTAAGGCGTTCGATTTACGTTTTGATTACGTTTTTTCTTCTTCACTAGAATTTTTCCCAATGAATATTATCGTCTAGGTAGCCGATTTCTTTAATATCAAAAACTTTGTTTTCAATAAAATTTATAAACAATATTTTCTTTTCGATTTCTAAAAAAATTTTTATTTTCTTTTCAATAGAATTTTACAATCAACATTCTCACTGCGGGAAGATTTCCGTTTTCTTTAGTTTTAATAACTTCGCACAATATAAATTTTTAAATAATTAGTATTTTAAAATTTGGAATTATTCCATCAATCAATGTTTTACTGTATTTTTATGTTGTTACAGTATATTTTGATTTCACAATGCTTAAATAATTTTTTTCACCGTAATTCACAATTACAAAGAGATATTAAGGATAAACTTACAATAAACTAATCATGTCCAGCGCTGGGGCTCTGAGTTGTTAAACGTTTCAAGATGATCCCTTTCCTGCTGTACTAGGGTCCTTAGACGTTATTATCGGTCAGTCCTCCTTGTCGCTAAGTATCCGCTCGCCTTTTTCTTTTCCCGCGTAGGGTCTTACTTTTGCTGTTCAGACGTTTTTCACTTTTCACATACTCGCGGAGCCGTACTTTTTGATTTTCGGGCTGTTATATTATTTGTTCTTCTTGGTTCTCAGGTTTTCAGGTTATTTACTTTACGACACGCTGGTCCCTACTCGGGCGCCAGTTAATCAAACACAATCGGTTGATTTCAAAAAATATATTTTCGGGAGCTATGCTCCTTTATTCCTTCAACTCCAACTAAAAACTAAAGTTTACATGTTATCATTCTTAATGCTAGCCCTAAGTCTGTCGCTACTGCTAAGTGACCAAAAGTGCTGATTCTGTGGTTCCCACTGTTTTGCTAGATTTGTGTTGCTGGCCGTCCTTTCCCATAGTCTAGAGTTACACGTGCCGCAACGTCAGCGACTTTATTAGTTGGATGTATATTGGAAGGGTATCTTCTTCTTAATTGGCGTAGACACCGCTTACGCGATTACAGCCGAGTTAACAACAGCGCGCCAGTCGTTTCTCCTTTTCGCTACGTGGCGCCAATTGGATATTCCAAGCGTAGCCAGGTCCTTCTCCACTTGGTCCTTCCAACGGAGTGGAGGTCTTCCTCTTCCTCTGCTTCCCCCGGCGGGTACAGCGTCGAATACTTTCAGAGCTGGAGTGTTTTCGTCCATCCGGACAACATGACCTAGCCAGCGTAGCCGCTGTCTTTTAATTCGCTGAACTAAGTCAATATCGTCATATATCTCGTATAGCTCATCGTTCCATCGAATGTGATATTCGGCGTGGCCAATACGCAAAGGACCATAAATCTTTCGCAGAATTGTTCTCTCGAAAACTCGTAACGTCGACTCATCGGTTGCTGTCATCGCCCAAGCCTCTGCACCATATAGCAGGACGGGAATTATGAGCGACTTATAGAGTTTGGCTTTTGTTCGTCGAGAGAGGACTTTACTTTTCAATTGCCTTCTCAGTCCGAAGTAGCACCTGTTGGCAAGAGCAATCCTGCGTTGGATTTCCAGGCTGACATTGTTGGTGGTGTTAATACTGGTTCCTAAATAGACGAAATTATCTACAACTTCAAAGTTATGACTGTCAACAGTGACGTGAGAGCCCTGTTCTTGCCCTCGTTCACTGCCAGACCCATTTGTTTTGCTTCCTTGTCTAGTCTGGAGAAAGCAGAACTAACGGCGCGGGTGTTAAGGCCGATGATATCAATATCATCAGCATACGCCAGCAGCTGTACACTCTTATAAAAGATGGTACCTTCTCTACTAAGTTCTGCAGCTCGAACTATTTTCTCCAGAAGCAGGTTGAAAAAGTCACACGATAGGGAATCGCCTTGTCTGAAACCTCGTTTGGTATCGAACGGCTCGGAGAGGTCCTTCCCGATTCTGACGGAGCGTTTGGTGTTGCTCAACGTCAGTTTACACAGCCGTATTAGTTTTGCGGGGATACCAAATTCAGACATCGCGGCATAGAGGCATTTCCTTTTCGTGCTGTCGAAAGCAGCTTTGAAATCGACGAAGAGGTGGTGTGTGTCGATTCTCCTTTCACGGGTCTTTTCCAAGATTTGGCGCATGGTGAATATCTGGTCAGTTGTTGACGTGGCAGAACTAAAGCCACACTGATAAGGTCCAATCAGTTTGTTGACGGTGGGCTTAAATCTTTCACACAATACGCGCGATAGAAACATAAATGCGATGTTGAGGAGGCTAATCCCACGGTAGTTGGCGCAGATTGTGGTGTCTCCTTTTTTATGGATTGGGCATAGCACACTTAAATTCCAATCGTTGGGCATGCTTTCGTCCGACCATATTTTACAAAGAAGCTGATGCATGCTCCTTATCAGTTCTTCGCCGCCGTGTTTGAATAGCTCGGCCGGTAATCCATCGGCCCCCGCCGCTTTGTTGTTCTTAAGGCGGGTAATTGCTATTCGAACTTCTTCACGGTCGGGCAATGGGACGTCTGATCCATCGTCATCGATTGGGGAATCGGGTTCGCCTTCTCCTGGCGTTGTGCATTCTCTGCCATTCAGCAGGCTGGAGAAGTGTTCCCTCCATAATTTAAGTATGCTCTGGGCATCGGTCACTAGATCACCTTTGGGGGTTCTACAAGAGTATGCTCCGGTCTTGAAACCTTCTGTAAGCCGCCGCATTTTTTCGTAGAATTTTCGAGCATTACCCCTGTCGGCCAGCTTATCAAGCTCTTCATACTCACGCATTTCGGCCTCTTTCTTTTTCTGTCTGCAGATGCGTCTCGCTTCCCTCTTCAATTCTCGGTATCTATTCCATCCCGCACGTGTTGTGGTCGATCGTAACGTTGCGAGGTAGGCAACCTGTTTTCTCTCCGCTGCGGCGCGGCACTCCTCGTCGTTCCAGTTGATCTTTTGCACTTTCCGAAAACCAATGGTTTCGGATGCAGCTGTACGTAAGGAGTTTGAAATGCCGTCCCACAGTTCCCTTAAACCGAGTTGTTGATGAGTGCTCTCAGAGAGCAGGAGTGCAAGCCGAGTAGAAAATCGTTCGGCTGTCTGTTGTGATTGCAGCTTCTCGATGTCGAACCTTCCTTGTGTTTGTTGGCGTGCGTTTTTTGCCGCACAGAGGTGGGTGCGAATCTTGGCTGCAACAAGATAGTGGTCCGAGTCGATGTTAGGACCTCGGAGCGCACACACATCTAAAACACTGGAGACGTGTCTTCCATCTATCACAACATGATCGATCTGGTTGGTAGTTTTTCGATCTGGAGACAGCCAGGTAGCTTGATGAATCTTCTTATGCTGGAATCTAGTACTACAGATAACCATATTTCGGGCCCCGGCGAAGTCAATCAGCCTCAACCCATTAGGGGATGTTTCGTCGTGGAGGCCGAATTTACCGACCGTAGTGCCAAGGACACCTTCTTTGCCCACCCTGGCGTTAAAGTCGCCAAGCACGATTTTGACATCGTGGCGGGGGCAGCCTTCATAAGTGCGCTCCAAGCACTCATAAAAGGCATCTTTGGTCACATCGTCCTTCTCTTCCGTCGGGGTGTGGGCGCAGATCAGCGATATGTTGAAGAACCTCGCTTTGATGCGGATTGTGGCTAAACGTTCATTCACCGGAGTGAATGACAGTACTCGGCGACGGAGTTTCTCTCCCACCACGAATCCCACACCAAACTTGCGCTCCTTTATATGGCCACTGTAGTAAATGTCACAAGGACCTACTCGTCTCTGTCCTTGTCCCGTCCATCGCATTTCTTGGACGTCGGTGATGTCAGCCTTTATTTTCACGAGGACATCAACCAGCTGGGCAGCGGCACCTTCCCAATTAAGGGACCGGACATTCCTGATATCGTTGTCCTTATTTCGTTTGCCATGGTCGTCATCAAAAGAGGGGTTTCTCATCCGAGGCTGTTTGTCGTTTTTCATTGGGGTAGGCTTTTTACGTTGCGGGTCCCAAACGCAGCGCACAACCCTATGCAGGGGATGTTTCGCCTTCTCACTTTAGCTCAACTTCGAACGGATGTTCTTAGGCTACCCAGAGGATACTTGGTCAAAGACCGGAAGTCGTGAGCTGCTTGAGTCATATGTAAAAGAATCGTTTCTGGCCACTCCCAAGTGAATGGCGATCAGAGAACTTTCCTCACTTGCATGAACTTCTACACATGACCCCATCCTCCCCCCATGCCTATGCCTTAACATAATGAGGTCTTATGTTGCGCTAAAGAATGTTGGTGTAAGAGTATGTGTGTCTTAACATTTGTTAATATGTCGTGCTAACATATACACATACTAATGTTGCACGCTGAGCATCGCCTAATGTAACATATAATCCGCCAAGAGTTCTATATTTCCCGACTTAAACTTCAAATAAAAAAGTGCATTTTCATGTGCAAGATCTGCACTATGCATAAACAGAACATGAGGACGCAGATTATGGCAGCACTTCCACCGGAACGCTGCAACTTCGCTCTGCCTTTCACTATTACAGGTGCTGATTTTTCTGGGCCTTTTCAGATAAAAGCGTCTATGCTAAGGTCTCTCACACTAATGAAGGCTACGTGGCTGTCTACGTCTGTTTTACGACAAAAACAGTACACCTCGAGCTATGTACTAATCTGACAAAAGAGGCTTTTCTCGTAGCATTTGCTCGCTTCGTCGGACGACGCGATTTTCCGTCCAAACTTATGAGCGACAATGGAAAAACCTTTCTCCGAACTCCAAGAGCCACAGAAAAACAGTTTGTGGACTTTATTAAACTAGTCTCCCCTGAGATTGTAAAAAAGTACGCTCCCAATTAATTGGCAATTTATACCCCCAACAGCTCCTTGTATGGGTGGTTTATGGGAATCAGCTGTAAAAAGCTCAAATCCCAATTAAAAAAGTAGCTGGAAACTACAAATTTAATTACGAAGAATTTACGACACTATTAATTCGCATTGAAGCCGCTCTCAATTCACGGTCCTTAGCAATACTCTCGCAAGATCCCTCAGATCTCACAGCCTTAACCCCAGGGCACATTCTCAAAGGAGCACCCATTCTGCCCACATCTGAGGCAAGCGTGGAGTCGCTATCCTTATTAAATCGATGGGAGAGAATTAAAATTCTCCATCATAATTTCAGCCTCAGATGGAAAGAAGGCTATTTTAAGGACCTCCACAAGAGGTATCGGTGGAAAACATCACCTGCCGAGTGGCGATTTGGCCGCATAGAAAATCTTCATTTTGGCTCAGACGGTCATATCCGGGTAGTTGATAATAGCAAAAATGCGATACCAAACGATCCAACCATAATACCGAAACACAAATGAAACCAATTCAAATAAATCAATAAAACCGCAACAATAACAATAAAAGTTACAGAAATGGTCGGCAAATACGACGACTCAGTCATGCCACATAACGTGGCACAATCGCCCATTCTATTTCTATACCACCATGTATATTCAAGTACCGTTTTTTACAGAGATCAAGATGGTCGTGGACATACCTACCATACAAATACCAACTGTTCGGTCGGCAACCAACGTGGCACGTACTGGGCTTATTTCTACGCCCCGCCCAACCAGTGCTACTGCATCGACCACCGCTTCTGGTAGTGGCTCACAAGCCACCCCATCAACGCCATCAGCAAACAAAGACGCCGAACCGCGTCGCATTCGATGCCCTCTATGTCGCCGGAATCACAGGCTCCAGCACTGTGAGCTCTTTAAGGGATTGTCACCGACACAATGCCAGCGGGTTGCCCAGGCACATGAGCACTGCCTCAACTGTTTGGCGCACACACATGTGACGCAGGAGTGTGCTTCCCCTGATTTGTGCCACACGAGTTATGTCAACTTCCCATTCCAAAGAGTCGTTCAACTCGCTTCCAATAAATTGGGACAAATGACAAACAAACACTTTCAGTTGTTTACACAACGAAACTACAGACCGATCAAATTCATTGATTTTCGAGTTTACATACTCAATTGTTGTCAACCAAAATTTATTAATCACTGCAATAGTAATTCGATACTTTAATCGTGCTCAGCCCAAGATCAGCTGCTATAAATGTAATCAATTCTTCCACTTGTCGTGTGTGAATTTATCACAGGCTGGTGTGGATTTTTTTGTGAAATCCAAAAATGCTTTTTATTGTAAAGTGTGCGAGGTAGTTCGGATAAATTCCATTCCTTCGCCGCCTGCGTCGCCATCAGCAATTCTCAGTGTTCTCATATTTTAAATTCGCAACAACAAAATGCTGAACAATCAAACAAGGAAGTAGCTGAACCTTTGTTGGAGCCAAATAATCCTAATAAGGTAAATGCGGTGCTTAATTCTCTGGTTTTGGAAGTAAGTTCACTGAGAAGTGAACAATCGAAGGCGCTCACATTAACATAACAACTTT
>NW_026089624.1:8745248-8786297 GCF_024586455.1 Bactrocera neohumeralis
CAGCAGCGAAAGAATCTGTTTATTTAAATAAGTTGTGGACAGAAATGAAAATGTACGATAAGGGTGGTTCGATCGTGATCAACGGTGACAATATGAGCGCGATGAGCTTAGTAAAAAATCCTGTTTATCATGCTCGTAGTAAGCACATAGACATTAAATTTCATCATATAAGAGATGTTTACAGTAATAATGAAATTGAATTAAACTATTGTCCAAGTAATGCTATGGTAGCAGATGTATTAACGAAAAATTTAAAAAGGGTTAATCATTGTAAATTTACAGAGATCTTGGGGTTAAAATAGTAATAATAAAGAAATATTTGTGTAAATATGTAAAACATACAATTGTTGAGGAGGAGTGTTGAATATATAATATAAACTCTGGCAACACTCGTATGTTCGAATATTCTAAGTCAGTACTTTTCTATTTTAATGAATACCGAAAACTCTGTCTATACAAGATGTAGTTGCTAATAAACTGTCGTTGAATGAACATCGTCGGCTTTCAATTTTATTTCGTCAACACATTTGTATTGCGCACAAAACTGGGCCAAAGTTAAATGAATTTTCTTTTTATTTTTCTTTGCAGTTTTTCAATAAATTTAAATAAGTTTCTTAATAAATTTAAATAAGTTTTTTAATAAATTTAAGTAAATTTACATGTATTTTCATTTATATTTAATTATCAATAAATTTTTTTTTATTTTTTTGCCCTAGTTGTCCATTTTATTTTCTCATGCATTTCAGTCGATTTTTGTACAGAAATTTGACCGGCATAGAAGCAAAATGCGAAACAATCATACATATATTATGTCGTTTGCACATTTGTCTGTATGTTTGCAAAAGCAAACGTTCTACAAAAGCATATTTCTATACTTAAGCAAAATTATTTGAACCATCGTATATTTCTTACATGCATAACCAAACCATACTTGGTGGTAAGCACATAAAAAGTCACAATGTGAACGCAGGTTCGAATCTCGACGGACTTAGTCTTTAATTTTTGCATTTTAACATCGTAATACTATACTAATAAATATTTTTCTTACTAATAGAAATTAAATTTATCACAGCAATATACCTAATATACAAATACATAATATTGCTGGGATAAATTTAATTTCTATTAGAACGAAAAATATTTATTGGTATAGTATACGATGTTAAAAGGCATACATCTTTCTATCCTATCTTGTGTATCTGCACATGCTCATATGAATGTATGTATATGCATGTGAGCGTTCAGAAATTCAAAGAATTCGCACAAAAAAAAAGAGAGACGAAAAGAAATAAAGTCACATAAAATAGTTGAGAATTCGCAAAAATGAAAGACAAACGAAAGAAAAATAATGCACAAGCATACATAAGCGTACTGTACTTATTGACCGCATTTTTTTGCTCAAAACCTTGGAATTTATTCATTAAAATCACCACTCAGAAGTCGTTTTATCCGTTGTAAGCGAGCGATTTTCAAAGAAACATCATTTATAATATGCCACAACACAATATTAGAAATGAAGTTCATAAACCTCACGCTGTCAGATAAAACGATATACCTCGTCATCGCGGGTCGATTTCCAAAAAATTTAAATGAAGACTAACTACAGAAATGATCCTGTAAAGTATAGCTTTAATTTTTCAACGGCCAACGCAGAATATTTCAACAAAAATATACGCAAAATAGTTGAGAATTCGCAGAAATGAAAGACAAACGAAAGTAAAAGAAGCATAACTTCAATAATGCACAAGCATACAAACGTACATATGCGCAGCAGCAGAAAGGAAAGAGTTAACAATCGGCGATCCATTGTATATTTCTTTCATGCATAACCAAACCATAATTAGGACAACGCAATACAAGTGTCAATGGTGGTGTTGGTGGTAAGCGCTTGAAAAGTTACGACGAGCACGTAGGTTCGAATCCCAACAGAATTTATTTTTAATTGAATATGTCACCAACCAAAAATTGAAACATTGGTCTACAAAAACAACAACAGCATAAGCATGGCAACATTGTGTTGTTGGTAGAAAAGCCGAGCTGTGCCGAAAGAAACGAACAAACGATCGCCGATTTTCACCGCTTCGCTTGCTGCTCGAACATCTTCGCAGGCAAGGTTGCGTAGATTCAAATTGAGCAAGGTTGCGTAGATTCATATTGAGCAAGGGGTTGCGTAGATTTATATTGAGCAAGGGGTTGGGTAGATTCATATTGAGCAAGGTTGCGCAACCTGAATCTATCGCAACCTTTTCCGAACTCGTATAAGAAGTATAACTTCAAAAAACTAATCAGTCTCATCAGCGGATTCTTCTGTTCTGTCGTTGGTACAGCACGAAGTTGTACGGATATTAGCGATTGGAAAGATTGAAATGACTGGAGAAACTGTTCTTTGTTGTTACCTTATTTATACATTTCTATTAAACGAGCAATTAACATAAATTTACCAGTTCCCGGCGGATAATGAATTTCTCGGAAAGTGTAAAACATGTAAAAAAAAAGTAATATTCAAGTTATTTGTTTACACCTCTTCATTCAACGCATTTATTGGGTGTGTGTCGTCTGTGTGGAAAGCGCCCAAACAAGCATCTCGATGGTATTTATTTAAAGCCTCCATAAGAAAATCTTCGGAACAGTATTGAACTTTATAATTGGGACATTGTGTAAATTGTTGCAACTATATTGTTGTTACATCGTATTCTGACATAGGCACTACCAATGCATTGTTATTCGTCAAGCGACGCACATTTTCTACAAATTTTCTAAAGGTTGCATACAGTGGTAACAAATAAAATAAATGTCGAAAACATTTAAATAATTTACTTTTGTTCAGGGTCCTTCCACTTTTTGTTTGATAAATCTTGTATCTTTTCACGAAACCACTACTGGCGAATCTAAAAAGATAAAAAAAACGAAAACCATAAAAATCATTTGTAATACACATAAACCGCAATCAAATTGCAAAATTTACATTGGTGGCGGTAAAGGCAAAACTTGTATTGTATTTGTGAAATCAATGACATCCGAATTTTTATCTGCAATTAGAAACAATTCAATAAATTCTTTATGAGCAACATATGTATAAACATATACACATAATGTTACATAATGTATCGTCAAATCAGCCAGCAAATTGGAAAGTGTTGAGTGTCATCTAAAAGCATATAGAAAACACTAAGTAAACAAATAAATAGATAATTAAGGCATAACGCAGCCATGCTTACTTGTGCAAGAGGTTCACCCAAACTCTGCGCAACCTTTTCGCCAAGGTGTCTAATGCCGTAAACGCTGTAAACGCGTATCACCAGTCGACCATTCGAATGCCTATTTCTTGGTTATTGTCGAAACTAAACAAAAAAAATAAAAATAAAATAACACGGAGTCCAATCGCATTTTCTTATTGATATTACCTTTCTGTAGCGTTTGTTCTTGAAGTCTTAAAAGACTCGAACGACTCTTTAGCTGTGTTGGGTAAGATTGACAGCTTAAAGTTGTTCTTTGTCAAATTGGGTTGAAATACCTTTTCTAGGTGATTTGCAAAACAATTAGCCGTTTTCTTGTCACTTCGAGCCCAATTTCCACCCAAGTCTCGTATAGGCATGTTGGAGTCAGTTGGTGGCTTCATGGACTTTTGGACTTTCCAAAGGGAATTTTGCTTGTTTGAATTTGGACACAGCTTCTTTATATACACTTCGGTGTTGAATTCTTCTTCACATTTACGCGCTTTTTTAGTTTACGTACAGCAGATTTCAATTGAAGCTGAGTGGAATGGGATCGATTTATCTGCCATTCACATCTTGCACGCCTTTTTTCATTTACAAGCTTTTCTATTTCACTATTAGTGATTTTTCTGCGACCTAGCGGCTTATAGTTTTTGTTTGTTGTTGCTAAGACAGCTGCGCTGGTTATTATATTGTTGACTTTTTTTATGCTTTCGTCAATATCTCTTCCTGTATTTATTCTGTACTCAATATTAATGTGGCTACTCACGTATTTTTTATATTTTAGCCAATTCGTTTTATAAGAAGTTAGACTCTTTTTTGGATTAACGAATATGGGTTGTTCACATAACTTTATTAGTACAGGAGAGTAATCAGAAGATAGATTAGTACATGTATCAGCTGTTATGTGCGATTTATCTATATTTTTGATTACAGTAAAATCAATTAAATCTGGTATTTTCTTACAATCAATAGGCCAATATGTCGGCTTACCAGAAGATATTATTCCAAGGTTATTGTGCCTATTTATAACAGTTTGATACAGCTGTCGTCCTTTCGGATTAATAATACGTGAGCCCCAATATGTGTGTTTTGCATTGTAATCTCCACCTGCTAGAAATCTATGGCCTAGTGTTCCAAAAAAGTCTTTAAATTGGATGTCTGTAATTTTAAACAAAGGTGGGCGGTTTCTGACAATAGCATTATATCAATATTATTTTCATCCAGAAATCCTAATAAGTTCCAGTTTATGTTGGTTAACACTGTAAGCATTCCATAAACAAATGTTTAATACACTCATTTCTTACTTAAACAAGTTTGCAACATTTAGTTTTATGATTTGATTATCTCTTGAATCATATTTTGCATTGAAGCCATAAATTGTGTCATACTTTGTCATCATAGTTTCAACGTTTCATTAAGTTGGTTCTGGGGCAATTGCATTTGTGCAGTATTGCCTTTCACCACGTTTTCATAGCTCCCTTGTGTAGCATTGTCTTTAGGTTTAACTGGTTTTGAAATATGGACGGGGCAACCCCTGTAGTTCAGTGTGATTGAACAGTTTCTATGTCAATATTGTCAATATCTGCGTCTCGTTTTTAGATATTCAAAAATTTTTTACAAGTATGATGAATGTTGCTATTCTTACAACAGAATTTTTCATTTCAAAACAGAAATTTTGATTCGGTTATGGATCAGTATAAGAGATGAATTGGTTACACCCTTCTTGTAGGGTATGTGATGAATTAAAAAAAAAAACATACCCTACAAGACGAGTATCTGTTAGCAAACGTGTAAGCTACTTGTTAGTTTTTGCAAACGTTAAAATATTTGTTACCTTGGTTCAGAGAGTGGGAAAAAAGTAACACATCGCCATTTGATGTTCAATGATTTTCTCGCTCTAACCAATGGCAAATATGGCATACTGTCTTGTTCTATGTTCAGTTATCAAAACTCTTTACAGTCTGTTAAGGGTAATAAGTACTTTTGTTAGCGTATAGCTTACCTATGTGTTATGCATAACAAAAAGTATTTCCTACCCAAATTTCTGTAAGTGTTATTAGTTTGGTTAACAGCTTGTTACCATTAACATATAAACGTTGGCGTGTTTGTTGACCAAGTTCAATTCCTTTAAATACCATTCAGTATTCTTATATTATTTTGCTTTACATAAATGTACACATAGCGTGTGAAGAATAATAAATTTTATAAATACGGGTTGTTAGTATAGACTTAAAAAATTATTAATAGATAACTGGCTTGTCATTTTAACGTAAACATACATAATATTACAAGTTATATTAACATAACACAAAACGCAGGTATATGTATACCTTCAAAACAATAAAAATATGAAATTTATTTCAATAACTTTTGGACATTCCTACTACTGTGAGCTTTTTGTAAGTTTCTGTAATATTTTTCTTAGTTTTCTTGTTTCCTACACACATCCAAAAACTATCGCTATTCTTTGTCACCTCAGCCAAAATAACGACACTGATAAAGACCATATCTCTTCATTGTAGCGGATCTTCAAGATGAATTCTAATATTATATTAATATTAATTAATTAAAATAGGAAAGATTTACCAATATTTTGATACAATTAATAAAATTTTTCAAAACTAGGTAAATTACATCTTTATGAATTTTAATAATCGAAATATATTGTAAAATTTAACAAAAACGTACTTGAAGTAATAATTGAATAGCATAGCACGGCAACACACTGTTGCCTTTTTAAGGCATTTGGCCGTTTTAGTAGTAGAACATTTAGGAAACCCTAATGAAGTTACTGGCCTTTGGCCCTGTGTCTCCCTCATTCTATTACATTCTTAATGTAATATTTGTCATTCTCTAAGCTTTCGCCTGCGTGTGTATGTATGGATGAAAATGATAGAATTTGTTACTTGTAAGTTTATACAATGGGTTGGAATAGCGAATCAAAACTTTTATCACACAACCATCGGGTAACTGTAGTAGCGAAAAAAATATTAGGGGTATTCTCTTGCTCCTGCAAAACCCTTGCACGAACCTCGGTGCACGAATTGCAGAATTTTCCACTTGGTGCAACGGAACAACAACAAACGCATGCAGAAAAATATTTGCAATGACTGTAAAATATGTCAGACTTAAACTTATGTTTATTTTCGTGTAATGAATATAATTGCAACACTGTTTTAGCTGTCATTTTACATAAAAACATATTACGTCGTTAAATTTTTGAGGATGATAAGTTTTAATAGATTTTATAAATTCTACTTAAATTAAAAAAAATTGTTTCAGTTTTTTCTTAAGAATGAATACAGAATGTGCGCCAATTCATCAATAAATTGACCGAATCAGCCGTTCATATATCACTGGATTCTGCAATGGGTGCTCTCTTGGCTTTGCATATTTCGGTATAGGATTTTTGCATTTTGTGTCATCGTACAAGAGAATTCCCCTATTATATTAGTAAAATTCGTTAGTTGACAGCTATTGGTTTCAAGCACAGTGGTTTCCAACGCTGCTCACTGTTCCATATCGATGTCATAGGTGATATAGCAAAACTTTTCCTTCATTATGCAGTTTCAAAGGCAGTGTATAACCACCAAGTAGCTGCAATTGTAAAAAAGTAATTTCATGTGTACTGTGAAATGTACTGATTTTCACTAACTTTAAACAGATTTCGTGTGATATCACGGCCACCAATGCCCAGTCGTTTTTGTAAACTTACTTCAATAATTGTTTCTCGGCTTGTTAATCTGCATAATAGCAAGTTTTAGTTAAAAAAAAATTGTCTTGATTTTTATATATAGGTATATTTAAAAGAATTATTCGTAATTAAAATATTTACCAAATAAGAACTTACTTGTTTAAACGCCAAAATTAACCAAACTATTGCGCATTTTCCAGCTTCTTTTATTAATTATTTTTCTTGAAAAATTGTGTATCGCCTTTTCTCTTTTAACATATTGATGTTTCTTTAAGCTGAAAAACGATAGTTTTCCTTTTCTTTCTTACGCGTTCTCCCATTCAATTGAAAATTGCACAAAATGTAACAGTGTTGGTGAACAGCTGGACAGGGTATGTTTTCATATTTTCGTTGTTTTAGTTACGATCGCAATAGCAATATAAAAAATCACAGTGTTTTAAAAATAGCAATCATATACAAGTATTTAAAAAGCGCAATATCGGTCAGCACTAATGGCGGCAACTTTTAACAGATTCTTTGTTAACACACTTGCCGATCCAAACGGGGCTAGATCGCCGAAAAAACAGCCCTTGGCCGGATAAAATCCGGGTCAATTCCGGTGCGTAGAACCGACTGTCGTGGGTATTGAACAGATTCTTTGTCAATATGTGCGTCTCATTCTTACACATTCAAAAATTGTGTGAGATGAATTTTGCTACTCATATAACAAAATTTTCCATTTCAAAACAAAAAGTTAGATAAAAATATGTGGAAGTATTCTCATGTCCTCACAAAAACACATCGATTTTGTTTTGTGAGGTTTGCTTTCACAAATCTTAAATTTTTAGGTAATTGTGGGCATTTAAGCTTTTGAAATAACGGCAGCATGCGAAAAACCTCACAAGTAACCTAAAAGCCTCACAAGTAAACTAAAAACCACACATTAGTGAGGTGGTGTTTTTGTGAAAATTTTCCGAAAGAAAAAATTATGAAGAAAATAAATTTTCAAATACGATTTTAAAAACGAAATAAAAACGAACATGATTTTAAATGCTGGCGCGCAACTCAAAAACGCCTGGACCAATTTTACCAATTTTTTTTAAATGTTCGTTGAGGCTCAAGGATGGTTTTTATGGCGAAAAAAATTCGAATAATTGCCGGAAAACCCCTTAAAAGAGCCCTTTTCTTTTTCCCATACAAACGAATGAATGCTGTTAGTAACGCTAATGCTCGAGAACAGCTGAACCAATCTTGATGAAATTTTCAGAGGTTGTTCGCTGTGGATCGAGGAATGTTTAGAAATAAAAAAACCGTATGCTTTTCGTCAGGAAAAGTCGGAAAGTTGGACAATTCCAAAAAAATAACTTTTTTTCATAGAAAATTTTTTTTTCAACTTTTTTCCTTTTGTTTTTCAATTGTCAAATTTGTCGTTTGCTTTCTTTATTCCGGTTATTCAAAAAAAAATTATTGAAATTTATTCCATGAAAACGTTTTGTGTGTTTCACACAAAGTGCTCAATTACAGATTGAAATTTGTTACGATGCCACGAAGAGGTCGCGTTCGTTTTGGCATCAACATAAGTATGTATATTGACAGCCCATGGCACATGACCGAGTATTCCCAGGATGCGATGACATACGAATGAAATTATGGATCGCGGGCAATCAGCAAGCGATCGTCACGATGTCAGAGGACAACTTTTCAAACAACAGTTGCGATGTTTTGTAAACTTTATCTTAAAGTAACGTATATGTGGTGCTGTTAGATGCTGGATGTACTCTGTTGAGAGAGGTTTGCCGCACCCACATATTCTTCTTTGGATGGTGGATGGTCAAATCAAATTGTTGAAATCATTTCTGCGGAAATTCCTGATCCAGAGATAGAAGCAGAATTATACGAAACCAATATGGTTCATGTACGAAACACTATCCAGGTGCTTTTCTTTCGGAAACACAAACTAGAAATGATGGTTATCCAATGTATCAGCATCGCTCACCAGATGACAATGGCAGAACATTTAGCATTCAATTTAGTGGCATGAATATCGAAGTTAAGAACACATCGAAGTCGACAACATATGGATCGTACCATATTCGCCACTGTTGTCTAATTCACATTCAAAAGTCATGTCAATGTTGCGTATTGCAGTTTGGTGTAATCGATAAAATACGTGTGTAAATACGTCACCAAAGGAGGCAACATAGCGGTTACTGATCTTGAACGATACGGTCGATACGTGAATTGCAATAAAGCGCTTTGTATGATATTTACTTTAGCGATTCATGAACGTTTCCCGACTGTTGTGCGTTTCGCAGTTAATTTGGAGAATGACCAAATAGTCCATTTCAACACAGAGAATACAGTACAGACAGAGAAAACACCCCCAGCAACAAAATTAACATTTACGAGTTTTTTCTCAACTTTCGTCAGTGAACCGTTTGTGAGAACTTGCTCTATTCGGAAATATCTTGATATTATACATACAATTACATTTGCTGGAATATGATAATCACTGGAATGAATTTCGCACACTTTTCGCGATGATCAGCCATCAAGTTAGCGTCAATTATGGAATACGAACAAAAATAACATTGCAAAAGACATTTTACATCGTATTCGCTAAGAATTGGAAATGGGTAAATTCCGGTTGATACTTCCGATGGTTTGATATCAATTCCATCTTCCCTTTACCAATTCACCAAAGATGAACTCATCACGAATATTCGGACATTGGACAAATTATCGTAACTACAATTCCTTAAGTGCACGCGCAATGTTAGCTGCCAAAAATACCGATGTTGTTGACTTAAACTGGAAGATTCAAAGTCAAATTCATACAAATTCATACGGTTGATACTTCCGATGGTTTGATATCAATTCCATCTTCCCTTTACCAATTCACCAAAGATGAACTCATCACGAATATTCGGACATTGGACAAATTATCGTAACTACAATTCCTTAAGTGCACGCGCAATGTTAGCTGCCAAAAATACCGATGTTGTTGACTTAAACTGGAAGATTCAAAGTCAAATTCATACAAATTGATCGATCGTGGAATGGATCATTCACAATGCGTAACCAACTGTCAAAATTACTTGACTATAACTCAAGAAATAAGGAAATTTTTTTCTTGAGCAATTACTTAAGAGCTGGATACGAACCTTAAAATGTAGCGATAAGGGTTATCACGAATGGGAACAAGAGCTAAAATAGGATATTTACCGTGCGATTCTGTACTGTGATACAGTCTCATGTCTCTTAATTTGAGATATTAAGTTAGAGGAAATTTTTGAGACTTGAGGCGATTTCTCTTTTCTCAATGGGACAGTCTCAAATTACATTTCATCATACATCGATGTTTTTACACTTGAATGAAAATAACTATGTCGATAACAAATACAAAATTTTCTATAACATAGTTTAAAAACATAATTATCAATAAAAATAAAAATATATGTTGATCTTGTTTCATAAAATTTACGAAGTTTATGTAAAATTGATTTATTTTTAACCTTTTCGTGTTTGAGTTGCTGACAAAATATAGAAAAACGGCAATCGATTAATATCTATGATGATCTCTATTCATTATAGTCAAAATGGCAGACAAGAGTTCTTTTTACTTTTGTGACCTGCTAACTATCAGGTCTCAAATTTGAGGCAATATTTTGAGACTAACTCTAGAGACTGTTTAGTGAATAGTAACTAGTCGCAAATTGAGACTTTACCTCAAAATGTCTCAAATAGAGACTAGAGACTGGTTACAGAATCCCGCTATAAGCTTGTTAGTTCTCAATTAATAAATGTTTTTAAT
Source organism: Bactrocera neohumeralis (assembly GCF_024586455.1). Taxonomy (NCBI): domain Eukaryota; kingdom Metazoa; phylum Arthropoda; class Insecta; order Diptera; family Tephritidae; genus Bactrocera; species Bactrocera neohumeralis. The sequence goes on from NW_026089624.1 coordinate 8,755,954, forward strand.
CATTTGTAATTAAAGTATAATTCTACCATGCAAAACGTATCATGAAATATATTCAAATTTCGGATTTTCTTTGATTATCATTTGTTTTAAATTTCAAGTGACAGGAGAGTTGGGGATCTCAAGGAGTTGTTCTTTAAGATAAAGCAATAAACAAATTTCGGTTTTTTGAAATAAAAAAGGTATATACCCCCTTAATGGGAACTAGCTGAATAAAAGTTTGATGAAAACAGTATGATTTAATTTTAGAATTTTGAATAAGTTGTAATGTGCAAAAATACATTGTAAATTGAAAAAGGTGCAAAAAAGTTAATAGACATTGGGTATCCACATGTAGTAACCGTGAAAACTTTTTCGTACTTGGATCAAAATTTCTGCAAAGAGAAGCAAAAGAAACGAAAAAAACATTACGTTTAATAAAATCTCAGTACTGTATTAATGGATTCTAATAGAATTTCAATTCAGAATATTCAGTAATTTTAAGTAGTTGAGTTAAATCTGAGTTCTCCATACATATAAAATTAAACATAAAGAAAACAAAAATGTAAAGAACATTTTCAATTCAATAACGTTTTAAATACCATTTCAATAAAATCTTAAATATGCGTTACATACTCTCTGTAGTAAAGTCCAAAACGCTTGCAAAATGTTCAAAAATATAGCAGTTAAACATAAACTTATACGAAGTGGCTGTAATATATTTCACTCGCATTCAGTTATTCATTTGATTTGTTAGTTTATTCAGTATTGGCCATGATACAAATAACTCATTTAATACGTATTTTTTTAAAAAATATAATTTTGCAAGTGAAAATAGCAGTATAAAACTTATAAATTTATTTTATGTTGTGGTTTAAAAATATATATATTATATTATATATATATATATGTATATGATATTCTTATTTAGTGCTAAAGTGGTAGAAATTAAAATTCCCATGTGCACACAATTTACCAAAAACACTATTAAGTAGAGGTGAGATTTAAATCTGCCGATTTCGTGCTTAAAATGCGTATGAGTTTTTTAAAAAAGTTCTTCAGATTAAGTGTATATCAGTATTTAACCGCAGTCAACTTATAGTCTATTATTTATTTATTATGATATTTGTGTAATGAAATTTTAATTATAATGAATGTAAGACTAATATTGCTTTCTTCTATATATAGAGATTCTATAAAATTGTATTTACATTTATTTAATATTCAACAGCGGATCGGCTTAGAATACTGTTTATGCGACTTCATGGTATCTCGTCCCACAACACAACATTCATCCCACAACGCAACATTCATCCCGCAACACAACATTCATCATACACAACATACAGCATCACACCACGCAACCCCACGCACCAAACACTACCATACCGCAACATACATCGTTTTCACCACCTAACCGATCAAAAAGGATGGGTTAGATCGGGGCCCGTAAACTCAACACGCGTCTCGCCAGCATTGATTCCTTTTCGTCGAAGTTGTGGTCCAAATCCCAAAAAATCAGTTCGGTCGTGTGTGGTTGTGCACTGGGAGCAGAAGCAGTGAATATACAAAAAAATACAAATAAAACATATATTGTACATACAAGTTATGGGTTTACTTGTCAAAAGTAAAAATTATTTTATTTTTCTGGTCTTACGACCTTTATTGTTCAACCGCTAACTTAACTCTAAACTTAACAAATTTTATAATTCTTATGGTAACTTAATGCGCCTGCAGTTCTGCTGACATCGATTTCCATGTTCCCCTGGATTTCCAGAGAATCACGCCACACTGCGCTAGACGCATCGTCAGCACTTTTGCGAGTAGAAAGGATGCGCGTGTCTTTTGGTTGCTTTAAATGTTATTGTTGCTAACTCCTCCCTTCTTAAAATCAATTGTCCTCAATTGATCAAAAGTATGGTAAGTTTTCAAAATTGAAGTATGTTATGGGGCTTACTGTTTTTGGTACTATTTCTGGTACTGCTGGGTCCTTACACTTGGACGATGTTTCTGATGTAAAGCTTGTTTGCAGGATTATCTTCTTTCTCCTATGGCAGAAGAATGTTATTGAAAAAGCTGCTAGTGTGAGAATGGCCATGATTGCCACAGAAGTTTGAGTGGTATTCGTATTATTCTGAAGGCAATTCAAACGTTTTATGTTGTCTATGAATAACTCGTGGATTGATTCCAATGATAAAAGATTTATTTTTTCCTTTTCCGCTGGAGCAAATTGTGTTCTGACTGGTAACGCCCCGGTTAAAAGCGTTTCGCCATTGCAGAAAGAATCGTTATTTATTTTTATGGTAAGATTGCTGAATTTTACGACGAATGTGCCTGCAACAGACATTTCTTCCAGGCTATTATTTACGGTACCATTAAAATTGTTTAGTAGAATTAGTCCAGCTTGAAGTATTTCTATTGGTTTAACATGATTTGCGTTGCTATATTGACAAGATGGATTTTGTTTACTATTTAGAAGTTTTGTTATGCAGGTTTCATTAACTAGGCTAACGATTTGGTCTTTATTACAAAAAGATATAGAATTTATTGTCTTACACTCGCTATTTATTCCAAGTATATTATTTTCTTTCTTAATAATATTATTGAAAACAATATTTATAATCGTATTATTTCTCTTAACAGGTTTAATTAAAATATTTTCATAAGTTTCTTTTTCCGTAATTGGTATTTTTACGATATACGCTAACATTGTTGAATTATAAAGGACGCTTGTTTCTGCAAAACTTAAGGCTTCTTCAGTTGATGAAAAAGGCATCCTTTCCTCTTCTAGTGTTTTAAGAGTTAATTTTAATTTTAATTCTTTCTTGTTCAATAAAATGCTCTTTACTAATTTTAATTTTGCCCATTGGATGGCATATCTAACGTTTACAATTTCTTCCTTAACTAAACGTAATCTAGTTCGTCGTTGAAGTAGCTGTCTTTTGTTATTGCGTTTGTTAGTTTGTCCGTAATTACTGTGAGGTTATTCATACGTTCTGTTAGTGCTTGATTTACTAGAAATTGTTTATTGTTATTGTCGTTTTTTTTTTTTGTGTCGTATTGTAATGCAGCAAAATCGTCGTGATCTGGGGTTCCAGCTAAATATTTCCATGCTGTACCCAGGATGTTAGTTGATCTTCTAATTTTTCTACCTGATGGTTTAATAGATTTAATTGCTTCTTTAGTCTGTTCTATTTCTTGTTTTAAAGTTGAGTAAAATATACTGTTTGTCTGTATGTTTTTGTTCATGAATTGCTTTACCTCTGCCAAAAATTGTTCGTACAGTTCAAAGTTGATAAGGTGTATTAATTTAAACGTTCCGTTTTGTATTTTGGCCAGTCCTTTGCTTATTGTAATTATATGAGCTGTTGAGAAGTTTGTAATTTGGAAGTCGGTCAGCGCCATTGTTGTCGCTGTAAGCGTTAGTCTGCCAGAAGAAAAAATTTTGAAAATGCGTCTGTTTCATTTCATTTTATTACTTAGCTTTTAATATTACTCTTATGAACTACCCTATTTGGGTGAGATTTTAGTTCCTAACCTATTGTGGACCTTCACGTAAATCGTTTCTCCTGGATTATAATCAATAATTGGTTGTAATTTCTTCTTCTTAATTGGCGTAGACACCGCTTACGCGATTATAGCCGAGTTAACAACAGCGCGCCAGTCGTTTCTTCTTTTCGCTACGTGGCGCCAATTGGATATTCCAAGCGAAGCCAGGTCCTTCTCCACTTGGTCCTTCCAACGGAGTGGAGGTCTTCCTCTTCCTCTGCTTCCCCCGGCGGGTACTGCGTCGAATACTTTCTGAGCTGGAGTGTTTTCATCCATCCGGACAACATGACCTAGCCAGCGTAGCCGCTGTCTTTTAATTCGCTGAACTATGTCAATGTCGTCGTATATCTCGTACAGCTCATCGTTCCATCGAATGCGATATTCGCCGTGGCCAATGCGCAAAGGACCATAAATCTTTCGCAGAATTTTTCTCTCGAAAACTCGTAACGTCGACTCATCGGTTGCTGTCATCGCCCAAGCCTCTGCACCATATAGCAGGACGGGAATTATGAGGGACTTATAGAGTTTAGTTTTTGTTCGTCGAGAGAGGACTTTACTTTTCAATTGCCTACTCAGTCCGAAGTAGCACCTGTTGGCAAGAGCAATCCTGCGTTGGATTTCCAGGCTGACATTGTTCGTGGTGTTAATACTGGTTCCTAAGTAGACGAAATTATCTACAACTTCAAAGTTATGACTGTCAACAGTGACGTGAGAGCCAAGTCGCGAGTGCGACGACTGTTTGTTTGATGACAGGAGATATTTCGTTTTGCCCTCGTTCACTGCCAGACCCATTTTCTGTGCTTCCTTGTCCAGCCTGGAGAAAGCAGAACTAACGGCGCGGGTGTTGAGGCCGATGATATCAATATCATCGGCATACGCCAGCAGCTGTACACTCTTATAGAAGATGGTACCTTCTCTGTTTAGTTCTGCAGCTCGAACTATTTTCTCCAGAAGCAGGTTGAAGAAGTCACACGATAGGGAGTCGCCTTGTCTGAAACCTCGTTTGGTATCGAACGGCTCGGAGAGGTCCTTCCCGATCCTGACGGAGCTTTTCGTGTTGCTCAGCGTCAACTTACACAGCCGTATTAGTTTTGCGGGGATACCAAATTCAGACATCGCGGCATAAAGGCAGCTCCTTTTCGTGCTGTCGAAAGCAGCTTTGAAATCGACAAAGAGGTGGTGTGTGTCGATTCTCCTTTCACGGGTCTTTTCCAAGATTTGGCGCATGGTGAATATCTGGTCGGTTGTTGATTTTCCAGGTCTGAAGCCACACTGATAAGGTCCAATCAGTTTGTTGACGGTGGGCTTTAATCTTTCACACAATACGCTCGATAGAACCTTATATGCGATGTTCAGGAGGCTAATCCCACGGTAGTTGGCGCAGATTGTGGGGTCTCCTTTTTTATGGATTGGGCATAGCACACTTAAATTCCAATCGTTGGGCATGCTTTCGTCCGACCATATTTTACAAAGAAGCTGATGCATGCACCCTATTAGTTCTTCGCCGCCGTGTTTGAATAGCTCGGCCGGTAGTCCGTCGGCCCCTGCCGCTTTGTTGTTTTTGAGGCGGGCAATTGCTATTCGAACTTCTTCATGGTCGGGTAATGGAACGTCTGCTCCATCGTCATCGATTGGGGAATCGGGTTCTTCTTCTCCTGGTGTTGTGCGTTCACTGCCATTCAGCAGGCTGGAGAAGTGTTCCCTCCATAATTTAAGTATGCTCTGGGCATCAGTGACTAGATCACCTTTGGGGGTTCTACAAGAGTATGCTCCGGTCTTGAAACCTTCTGTAAGCCGCCGCATTTTGTCGTAGAATTTTCGAGCATTACCCCTGTCGGCCAGCTTATCAAGCTCTTCGTACTCACGCATTTCGGCCTCTTTCTTCTTCTGTCTGCAAATGCGTCTCGCTTCCCTCTTCAACTCTCGGTATCTATCCCATCCCGCACGTGTAGTGGTCGATCGTAACGTTGCGAGGTAGGCAGCCTGTTTTCTCTCCGCTGCGACACGGCACTCCTCGTCGTACCAGCTGTTCTTTTGCTCTTTCCGAAAACCAATGGTTTCGGTTGCAGCTGTACGTAAGGAATTTGAAATGCCGTCCCACAGTTCCCTTATACCGAGTTGTTGACGAGTGCTCTCAGAGAGCAGGAGTGCAAGCCGAGTAGAAAATCGTTCGGCTGTCTGTTGTGATTGCAGCTTCTCGACGTCGAACCTTCCTTGTGTTTGTTGACGTGCGTTTTTTGCTGCACAGAGGCGGGTGCGTATCTTGGCTGCAACAAGATAGTGATCCGAGTCGATGTTAGGACCTCGGAGCGCACGCACATCTAAAACACTGGAGACGTGTCTTCCATCTATCACAACATGATCGATCTGGTTGGTAGTTTTTCGATCCGGAGACTGCCAGGTAGCTTGATGTATCTTCTTATGCTGGAATCTAGTACCACAGATAACCATATTTCGGGCCCCGGCGAAGTCGATCAGCCTCAGCCCATTTGGGGATGTTTCGTCGTGGAGGCTGAATTTACCGACCGTAGTGCCAAATATACCTTCTTTGCCCACCCTGGCGTTAAAGTCGCCAAGCACGATTTTGACATCGTGGCGGGGGCAGCTCTCATAAGCGCGCTCCAAGCGCTCATAGAAGGCATCTTTGGTCACATCGTCCTTCTCTTCCGTCGGGGCGTGGGCGCAAATCAGCGATATGTTGAAGAATCTCGCTTTGATGCGGATTGTGGCTAGACGTTCATTCACCGGAGTGAATGATAGTACTCGGCGACGGAGTCTCTCTCCCACCACGAATCCAACACCAAACTTGCGCTCCTTTATATGGCCACTGTAGTAAATGTCACAAGGACCTACTCTTCTCTGTCCTTGTCCCGTCCATCGCATTTCTTAGACGGCGGTGATGTCAGCCTTTATTTTCGCGAGGACATCAACCAGCTGGGCAGCGGCACCTTCCCAATTAAGGGTCCGGACATTCCAGGTGCATGCCCTTATCTCGTAGTCTTTATTTCGTTTGCCATGGTCGTCATCAAAAGGGGGGTTTCTCTTCCGAGGCTGTCGCTTTCTTTTCATTGGGGGTGTTTTTTACGTGGCGGGTCCCAAACCCAGCGCACAACCCTAAGCAGGGGGATGTTTCGCCTTCTCACATTAGCTCGCCTTCGAACGGATGTTCTTAGGCTACCCAGAGGATACTTGGTCAAAGACCGGAAGTTGTGAGCTGCTTGAGCCATGTGTAAAAGAATCGTTTCTGGCCACTCCCAAGTGAATGGCGATCAGAGAACTTTCCTCACTTGCGTGAACTTCTACACATGACTCCATCCTCTAATCTTCTAATTTTTCTACCTGATGGTTTAATAGATTTAATTGCTTCTTTAGTCTGTTCTATTTCTTGTTTTAAAGTTGAGTAAAATATACTGTTTGTCTGTATGTTTTTGTTCATGAATTGCTTTACCTCTGCCAAAAAATTGTTCGTACAGTTCAAAGTTGATAAGGTGTATTAATTTAAACGTTCCGTTTTGTATTTTGGCCAGTCCTTTGCTTATTGTAATTATATAAGCTGTTGAGAAGTTTGTAATTTGGAAGTCGGTCAGCGCCATTGTTGTCGCTGTAAGCGTTAGTCTGCCAGAAGAAAAAATTTTGAAAATGCGTCTGTTTCATTTCATTTTATTACTTAGCTTTTAATATTACTCTTATGAACTACCCTATTTGGGTGAGATTTTAGTTCCTAACCTATTGTGGACCTTCACGTAAATCGTTTCTCCTGGATTATAATCAATAATTGGTTGTAATTTGCTGTTGTGATTTTTAAGATCTTGTTGTTGTTTATCTTTTATTCTTTGAATATTATCTAATCTAGCTTTTTCGAATTGTTCGGGGTTTGTGCTTACCGTACGACCGAAAAAAATTTCTATTGGTCTATTATTAATTGTGCTGTGAATTGAGTAATTATATTCATAGACAGCTCTGTCTAAAAGTTGTGCAAATGATTGATCTCGATTTTCGGCTTTTAGACAACGCATAATCTCGGAAAGTGTTGAATGGAATCTCTCGATTTGGCCATTCACTGCACTTTTATTAGGTGGGGATTTGAAAATTTGAATGTTTAATATGTCTTCCAACATAAAAGTTATAGTCGCTGAATTGAATGCCCTTTCGTTATCAAAAATTACGGTTTTGGGTACTCCAAACTGAAAGAGAAGTTCCCTTAGAGGTTCTTTTATGTCTTGAGTAGCTTTTGATTTTATTGGTTTTACCTGCGCGTATTTTGAGAATTTATCGACAGCAGTGAGCACGAGATTGCCTTCCGTTTTGTAAATATCTGTATGCATTATATGCCCTGCATATGAGGGGATAGGTGTCTCTTTTAAGACGGGCTTATTAGGGTGTCTATCGTACTTATTTGTTTTACAAATACTACATTGTTTGACTATTTTATTTATTTTGTTATTCATGCTGGGGAAAAAATATTTCTCTAGTATATGAGATTTATTCTCTCTACCATTACGATGAGCTATTCTGTGTGTTTCTATGATAATTTCTTCCTGCCTTTGTTCTTCTAATACATCTTCTACCTTTCTTCGTGCAAACCTAAAACGATATTTAATGAAGTGGATTGAAAAAACTTCTTGTATTATTCCCATTATTGGTTCGGGAGCGCTGATCCCATTTATTACTGAAGGGTTTAAATATTTTTTCAATAAAGAAATGGTTGTCTCCTCGGAAAATTCTATTTCTGTTATAGTGTGACGGTGAAAAGCTGGAAAAACAATTTGAAATTTATAGCTAGATTCTGTAGACCAATTGAAAAATATCTGATTTTTGAAAACGTTGATAGGTACATCCACGAATTGAATCAAGTTTTGACCTGAACTGTCATCGCTATGCGTCATAACCGACATTCAATTTATTTGTTGCCGTGCTGTAATTCTTGATAGTGCATCAGCCACAACGTTAGTTTGACCAGTTTTATGAAATATTTCGTGATTATACTCTTCTAGTTGTGCCTTCCATCGTTTCATTTTACTATTTGTATTTTTGTTGCTTAAAGCAAAAGTTAGGGGCTGATGGTTTGCTTCTACCTTTTTTGGGTTAGTTTTAGTGTCCTCTTGTGATACTATAAATCTTAAAAATTCTACATCCTTTTGAAAAAAGTGACATTTGTCCAGTTGAATCTTCATATTTGCTTCCTCTAAAGTTTCGAAAACTTTTCGAAGATTCTGTAAGTGTTCTTCTTCAGATTTTCCGAATATTATGATATCATCTATATACACATAGCAAATCCTGCCTATCTATTCATGGAGGATATCGTCAAGTGTACGCTGGAAAATGGCGGGCGCATTTTTCAGCCCAAATGGTAGCCGAGTAAACTCGAACTTCCCATTATTCACCGAAAATGCCGTTTTTTCTATGTCTGACGGCTTTAGTGGAATCTGATGGAACCCACTTTTGAGGTCTAGCGTGGTAAGAAACGAATTGTCGCCCAAATGCGATAACATACCCTCTATTTCGGGTATCGGATATTTATATATATATATGTATATAGTTAAACTATTTAATTTTCTATAATCGATCACTAACCTATACTGTTTATTTCCACTGGAATCGGGTTTTTTGCCACGATCAACACAGGGGAATTATAGGGGGATCTGGACGGTCTTATAATGCCATCGTTTCGTAGTTTTTCCACCTGTTTCTCTACTTCGCCTCTAAGCGATGCTGGATATGGATAAAACTTACTATATATTGGAGAATCGGATGAAGTTCTGATCTCTCCCACTACTTTGGTAGTATAAGTTAACCGTTCATCCGGTTCTGAAAATAAGTTAGGATGCTCTGTAACCAATTTCTGTAGAGCTATTTTTTGATGGGGAGTAATGTTGTCATCGTGTATTTTGATAGCATTTACTGCATCTGTTTTTAATTCTTTAATTAATATTTTCAAATTATTTTTAATTGTTAAGGTTCCCTCTCTAATGTTAATTACAGCATCTAGCTGCCGAAAGCTATCATAGCCCAAAATGCCATGAAAAGTTCTTAAAGGGGGTAGTATAAAGAATTTTAAAGTTTCTGTTGGATTAAAAAGCTGTAAAAATGTGTGGTGTTTTATTTCTATATCACCAGCAATAGTTTTCGCTAAAAATATATCTTTGTTTTCTAGTAATTTTTTTGCTAAATTGGGTTGAATATAACTCTGGCTGGAGCCAGCGTCAATTAAAAATTTGAATACTTCACCGCTCTTCGTGCGGCATTCAAAGTAAGGCAACGAAGAGCTTTTTAACCTAAAAAATGAATATCGCTATATTCGTAATATTGTCCTTCATCCTGTATATTGTCGTCCGCCACACCCAAATAATCATTCAGATTATCTTCTGAGCCAGTGTTCGAGGTAGCGCTTGGAGCATTACTTATATGAAAATTGCGTTGTGCCTTTTGTGGCTTGAGATTTCTTTCAGAGTGGTCTGTGGTGGCCTTTTGCCGAATAATTGATTATTTTGTGGCCGGTTCATATAGTTAATGCGGCGCGAGCGCAAAGTTTCATCTATCTCCATAGGTACCGGCGGTTTTGGGGGGCGCATAGGCGGTTGGTTAAAGTGTTTTTGTGCATTTAAGTTCCGATCAAATCTTTGATTTGGAAAGTTATGTGAAATAAGTTGTGGTTGGTTAAATTGTGTTTGTGCATTTAAATTCTGATTAGGTCTTTGATTAGGAAGATTTTGTGAAATAATTTGTGGTTGTGGCTGTGGTAAGTAAGCAATTTCGGGAAGAAATTTTGTTGGTTTACTTGCCTCCGAAACTTTCTTGAAGGTAAAGGTGGTGCGGTGTTTCGCTGCATCCCTCTACGATCCATATTGGTGTTGTGTGCGTACCGTGTGCGGAATCCCTGATTTTCCAACTTCAAGCACAAGTGTAATGCTTGGGGCAGATCCATTGGTTCCTTCATGCCCAATAGTTTAGGCAAGTCGCCGTTGAGGCCGCGCACAAACGTATCTAGCGCCTTGTTTCTGTATGTGTGAGTAAGAAGATTACGAGCCTCGCTACCCACCTCCATACAGCCTACCTTATTAAGTATTAAAGATAAATTAGAATAAACGGCCTGGTAAAATTCTTCAATTGACCTTTTTCCCTGAACCAAAGAAGTCATTTGGTAATCTAGGGTGGATACATCACGCTTGTCGGCGTAATGTAAAGTTAGACAATTACAAATAGGACCCCAGTCTAAGGGTGTATTGTATGAATCAAGGGCAGCATCCGCGTTGCCGACGATTTTATTCCTTATCACGTTAAGGATTCCGTAGAATTTAGGGGTGCTCTTACTCGCTTCCTAAATATTTAATATTCGATTTACACTTTTTTCCATGAATTGAATTCGGCGGGATTTCCCGAGAATTCGCGTAAACATTTTACTACATCAAGTATCTTGTCTAAATCTGATAAGTTGCTTGCATGTTCTATATTGACGGTTTGGTCGCAAGTGTCTGCTAAGCCCACACTCGGGTTAAGGGTTGCCCTAACTATGCTGGGCCCCTGCCTGTTTAACACGTCTAAAGCTACCCTTCCTACTAGGTTTACTAGGTCATCCTCGTTTATTGTAACGTTAGCTGATCCTGAATTTCCTGCAGGATCGTTCGCCCTGATTACTGGTGGACGAACCAGATTATTTGGGTTCGACATTGTTTATTTTGTTGTGTCTGTTAAAGAGTTCGTTTTATATTTTTCCTCACTGTCCACTACTCTTTACGTATCGGTTTCTTTTCTACTTCAATAACGTTTCAGTTTTTGCACTTACAAATTAATGCTTAAAGGTTTTATTTCAATTTTAGTTTGGTACGAAAAAAAATTTCACAATCTGGGTTTCACTTAATGTTCTTAATTAGTAATTATCACTTAACTTACAATACAATAACGACTTTCATTCTTTGCCTCTTGATATTGTTGGTTGTTAATGTTGATAGGTGCTAATGAGTTGGCTTGCGTCCAACGCGTCCTTTTTGCTCTGCTACTAAGGGGCCTGATCTCACACTAGCACAGTTGTTTTTATTATCACTCCACGTTCTCCGAAGAAGGATTCTTAACGCCTTTTGGTTTCCTTCGCGACGTAGGAGCTTATTTTAGCTCGGGCGCCAATTATGGGTTTACTTGTCAAAAGTAAAAATTATTTTATTTTTCTGGTCTTACGACCTTTATTGTTCAACCGCTAACTTAACTCTAAACTTAACAAATTTTATAATTCTTATGGTAACTAAATGCGCCTGCAGTTCTGCTGACATCGATTCCCACGTTCCCCTGGATTTCCAGAGAATCACGCCACACTGCGCCAGACGCATCGTCAGCACTTTTGCGAGTAGAACGGATGCGCGTGTCTTTTGGTTGCTTTAAATGTTATTGTTGATAACTTACATATTTAACAAGAAAATCAAAAACAATGTGAATACTAAACTGCCAACCCGTTGAAGTTTTCCCCGAAAAGAAAAATATATACATAAGTGATTGAAATTTTACTCTTTTACCTTCAAACTATAAATTTTTCAATTAAGCCCAAACAAAAAAGGGATACATAATTCAAGGCTACAAGTAAGTATACCCAGTGAAACTAAGTGCATAGAACAAATGGTCCATCGAGCCGCTCAGAAAGGCACCTAAGCTAGACACCACTAACGAAAAAATAAGTGCAAAAAAAAAAAAGTTAAGAAAATTGCGCGTTATAATATAAAGCAAAGGTCAATAACCTCAACTCTACAAAACAACATAAACGGGCGCGATATAATATAAAAAAACTAACTAAAGAAACTAAAAACTAAAGTGCGGTACTAAGTGAAGTGACAATAGATTATAGAAACTAGAATAAAAATACTAAAAAGTGCTGTGAAAAGAAAACGAAGTACATATCATCACCAAAAATGCAAAATAACGTAACAACATTTTCGAAAATTTATAGTAGCGTGAATGAAACACGAAATAAAATGGAACAAGAGTGAAAAAAAAATTTAATATTGGTTAAAACTGGTACATATTTGAGCGCAGAACCTGAAAATGTTGGACATATAGAATATTATGTATGTAATTTGAAGTAGTGAATCGTAATCAATAAGATACTCAATTTCGAATTTTTCGATGATACGTTATTTTGCTTTTTAGGTGACGATATGTACATACATATATAAAATACTCAATAGCACATAACTAGAGTGCATTGCAGTGGAAAGAACAACGAAAATTCGTACATACGTGCATACGTAGTTAAGTGACAAAAACCCAAAACATACGGCAGAGCAGACAAGGATTACAAGCAACGTGGGAAGAGAATACAAACTCAACACAAAAGAGATCAGAGAAGAAATAAAAAACCAAAAAGAGGAAAAAGACTTAGAGAGAACTCATAAGTATTGCCCAAAAACCCTTGGCGGTTTGGTTCCGTAAAGAGATTAGAAAAATTTTCGACTAAATTATTAATTTAGCGTGGTAAGAAACGAATTGTCGCCCAAATGCGATAACATACCCTCTATTTCGGGTATCGGATATTTATATATATATATGTATATAGTTAAACTATTTAATTTTCTATAATCGATCACTAACCTATACTGTTTATTTCCACTGGAATCGGGTTTTTTGCCACGATCCACACAGGGGAATTATAGGGGGATCTGGACGGTCTTATAATGCCATCGTTTCGTAGTTTTTCCACCTGTTTCTCTACTTCGCCTCTAAGCGATGCTGGATATGGATAAAACTTACTATATATTGGAGAATCGGATGAAGTTCTGATCTCTCCCACTACTTTGGTAGTATAAGTTAACCGTTCATCCGGTTCTGAAAATAAGTTAGGATGCTCTGTAACCAATTTCTGTAGAGCTATTTTTTGATGGGGAGTAATGTTGTCATCGTGTATTTTGATAGCATTTACTGCATCTGTTTTTAATTCTTTAATTAATATTTTCAAATTATTTTTAATTGTTAAGGTTCCCTCTCTAATGTTAATTACAGCATCTAGCTGCCGAAAGCTATCATAGCCCAAAATGCCATGAAAAGTTCTTAAAGGGGGTAGTATAAAGAATTTTAAAGTTTCTGCTTGATTAAAAAGCTGTAAAAATGTGTGGTGTTTTATTTCTATATCACCAGCAATAGTTTTCGCTAAAAATATATCTTTGTTTTCTAGTAATTTTTTTGCTAAATTGGGTTGAATATAACTCTGGCTGGAGCCAGCGTCAATTAAAAATTTGAATACTTCACCGCTCTTCGTGCGGCATTCAAAGTAAGGCAACGAAGAGCTTTTTAACCTATGAATATCGCTATATTCGTAATATTGTCCTTCATCCTGTATATTGTCGTCCGCCACACCCAAATAATCATTCAGATTATCTTCTGAGCCAGTGTTCGAGGTAGCGCTTGGAGCATTACTTATATGAAAATTGCGTTGTGCCTTTTGTGGCTTGAGATTTCTTTCAGAGTGGTCTGTGGTGGCCTTTTGCCGAATAATTGATTATTTTGTGGCCGGTTCATATAGTTAATGCGGCGCGAGCGCAAAGTTTCATCTATCTCCATAGGTACCGGCGGTTTTGGGGGGCGCATAGGCGGTTGGTTAAAGTGTTTTTGTGCATTTAAGTTCCGATCAAATCTTTGATTTGGAAAGTTATGTGAAATAAGTTGTGGTTGGTTAAATCGTGTTTGTGCATTTAAATTCTGATTAGGTCTTTGATTAGGAAGATTTTGTGAAATAATTTGTGGTTGTGGCTGTGGTAAGTAAGCAATTTCGGGGAAGAAATTTTGTTGGTTTACTTGCCTCCGAAACTTTCTTGAAGGTAAAGGTGGTGCGGTGTTTCGCTGCATCCCTCTACGATCCATATTGGTGTTGTGTGCGTACCGTGTGCGGAATCCCTGATTTTCCAACTTCAAGCACAAGTGTAATGCTTGGGGCAGATCCATTGGTTCCTTCATGCCCAATAGTTTAGGCAAGTCGCCGTTGAGGCCGCGCGCAAACGTATCTAGCGCCTTGTTTCTGTATGTGTGAGTAAGAAGATTACGAGCCTCACCCACCTCCACACAGCCTAGCTTATTAAATATTAAAGATAAATTAGAATAAACGGCCTGGTAAAACTCTTCAATTGACCTATTTCCCTGAACCAAAGAAGTCATTTGGTAATCTAGGGTGGATACATCACGCTTGTCGGCGTAATGTAAAGTTAGACAATTACAAATAGGACCCCAGTCTAAGGGTGTATTGTATGAATCAAGGGCAGCATCCGCGTTGCCGACGATTTTATTCCTTATCACGTTAAGGATTCCGTAGAATTTAGGGGTGCTCTTACTCGCTTCCTAAATATTTAATATTCGATTTACACTTTTTTCCATGAATTGAATTCGGCGGGATTTCCCGAGAATTCGCGTAAACATTTTACTACATCAAGTATCTTGTCTAAATCTGATAAGTTGCTTGCATGTTCTATATTGACGGTTTGGTCGCAAGTGTCTGCTAAGCCCACACTCGGGTTAAGGGTTGCCCTAACTATGCTGGGCCCCTGCCTGTTTAACACGTCTAAAGCTACCCTTCCTACTAGGTTTACGAGGTCATCCTCGTTTATTGTAACGTTAGCTGATCCTGAATTTCCTGCAGGATCGTTCGCCCTGATTACTGGTGGACGAACCAGATTATTTGGGTTCGACATTGTTTATTTTGTTGTGTCTGTTAAAGAGTTCGTTTTATATTTTTCCTCACTGTCCACTACTCTTTACGTATCGGTTTCTTTTCTACTTCAATAACGTTTCAGTTTTTGCACTTACAAATTAATGCTTAAAGGTTTTATTTCAATTTTAGTTTGGGAAAAAAAAGTTTCACAATCTGGGTTTCACTTAATGTTCTTAATTAGTAATTATCACTTAACTTACAATACAATAACGACTTTCATTCTTTGCCTCTTGATATTGTTGGTTGTTAATGTTGATAGGTGCTAATGAGTTGGCTTGCGTCCAACGCGTCCTTTTTGCTCTGCTACTAAGGGGCCTGATCTCACACTAGCACAGTTGTTTTTATTATCACTCCACGTTCTCCGAAGAAGGATTCTTAACGCCTTTTGGTTTCCTTCGCGACGTAGGAGCTTATTTTAGCTCGGGCGCCAATTATGGGTTTACTTGTCAAAAGTAAAAATTATTTTATTTTTCTGGTCTTACGACCTTTATTGTTCAACCGCTAACTTAACTCTAAACTTAACAAATTTTATAATTCTTATGGTAACTAAATGCGCCTGCAGTTCTGCTGACATCGATTCCCACGTTCCCTGGATTTCCAGAGAATCACGCCACACTGCGCCAGACGCATCGTCAGCACTTTTGCGAGTAGAACGGATGCGTGTGTCTTTTGGTTGCTTTAAATGTTATTGTTGATAACTTCCATATTTAACAAGCAAATCAAAAACAATGCGAATACTAAACTGCCAACCTGTTGAAGTATCCGTATGTTTGTTTTGTTCGAAAAGAAAAAAATATACATAAGTGATTGAAATTTTACTCTTTTTACCTTCAAACTATAAATTTTTCAATTAAGCCCAAACAAAAAAAGGGATACATAATTCAAGGCTACAAGTAAGTATACCCAGTGAAACTAAGTGCATAGAACAAATGGTCCATTTTTCTGAGCCGCTCAGAAAGGCACCTAAGCTAGACACCACTAATGAAAATAAGTGCAAAAAAAAAAAAGTTAAGAAAATTGGATTGCGTTATAATATAAAGCAAAGGTCAATAACCTCAATCTACAAAACAACATAAACGGGCGCGATATAATATAAAAAAACTAACTAAAGAAACTAAAAACTAAAGTGCGGTACTAAGTGAAGTGACAATAGATTATAGAAACTAGAATAAAAATACTAAAAAGTGCTGTGAAAAGAAAACGAAGTACATATCGTCACCAAAAATGCAAAATAACGTAACAACATTTTCGAAAATTTATAGTAGCGTGAATGAAACACGAAATAAAATGGAACAAGAGTGAAAAAAAATTTAATATTGGTTAAAACTGGTTTATATTTGAGCGCAGAACCTGAAAATGTTGGACAAATGTCATATTATGTATGTAATTTGAAGTAGTGAATCGTAATCAATAAGATACTCAATTTCGAATTTTTCGATGATACGTTATTTTGCTTTTTAGGTGACGATATGTCTCTACATATATAAAATAAGGCAATAGCACATAACTAGAGTGCATTGCAGTGGAAAGAACAACGAAAATTCGTACATACGTGCATACGTAGTTAAGTGACAAAAACCCAAAACATACGGCAGAGCAGACAAGGATTACAAGCAACGTGGGAAGGAATACAAACTCAACACGGAAAACGGCAAAGAAGAAACAAAAAACCAAAAAGAGAAAAACGAGAAAAACGAGAAGTAACCATAGAGAGAACTCATAAGTATTGCCCATAAACCCTTGGCGGAGAAAAAAGTGAGTCCATTCCAATTAAATTTTTAGTAAAATAATTTATGCGCATATGTATGTTTAATGTACAGTTTAAGCTGTAATACGGCATACAGCTACTCAAAAATAACCCAACTGTTCTATACAAAAAACCGGTTAGACAGTTCGGTATATAAGTTAAGAAATTTGATGTTAATTTCTTTTAAAAAAAATTTTATTTATTACTTGTTCGTTACATTACAGAGCTAAGACTAAACTTAAAAATTAATTTACTTAAAACCTAAGCTACGTTGCACTGGCCAACTGCTGACTTTGTTGTCGATTCTCCGAATTGGCTTATTTCGGTTGCGCGTGTTGGATTTCCGCTTCACGCCGAAAAATGAGCTTTAATGCTGATGAAAGCGTCTGGCTTTTACTGTGGGAAATGTTGTGCAACTAAAGATGCATTTCCGCTATGATTTGCTCATTATTGCTGATTATGTGTTATTACTTATTTAGTAATTGTTAACATTTGCCATGTTAACACTTCCCCTCTTAAAAGCGATCGTCCCGAGAGCCTATCAAAAATAGGGGAGGTTGTTAAAATTGATGTAAGTATTTTGATCATTGGAAAGATCTTTGATCTCCTTAAGATCAATATTCGCTGGGGGCATCTGGTTAAGGTCCAGGCTTGAAGATATGATTATTCTGTTTTGGTGCTTTTTCCAGAATTTTCGAAAAAATATTATACCGAGAATGATAGTTGCAACGGCTCCAAGTGAAAGGGAGCTATTGGATATCGTTGCTGTCTTCAGAAGATTTATTCTTCGTATGTTATCAATGTGAAACTCCTTTAAGGCCTGGAGAGAAAGTAATTCAATTCGATTTCTTTCGATTGGTGCTGGTTGCAGGGCTGCTGGGATTGCCGGCAGTGGAACCAAATCGTAATTAATGTAAAATTGATGATTTATTTTTAACGTTGAGTTATGAAAATTAATAAGGTGTGTCCCTGATAAATTTTTCTGCATTCCGTCAGCATCTATTATCCCTTGAAAGCCATTAAGTAATATGGTGCCGGGTTTTACTTCTTCGATTTGTTGGATATGTTGGCCGTTTGTTAAAGTGCAAGATGAATTTAGGCTATTTACTACTCTAGGTATACAACTACAATTACTTATATTTACTAGTTGAGTTTGCTTACAAATCTCAATTTTCTTATAATTATTACATACTTCTTTAATTCCATAGGTATCTTTTGTACCCTTTAATATTTTATCAAATTCGACATTAATTATAATTTTGTTTTGCTTAACAACTGGTCTTATAATCATTTTTTTGAAAATTTTCCTTAATAGTTAATGGTATTTTTACCAAGTAAAATATTGTCATATTTTGACTAATTACATTTATATTTGATATTTCTAGTGCTTCTTCAGCATTTTTGAAAGGTATTTCGTCATTTTCTAAATTTTCTAACGCAATTTCGATTTCATTTTTATTTAACAATAATGTATTTAAAATGTCTTTCTTTGCCCACTGTATGGCGTATTTAATGTTAATCAACTCTTCTTTTATTAATCGTATTCTATTTTGCAAATTTATAATAGTTTCGTTTTCTATGTATATAAGTATCTCTCCTTATGTTATTAAGAAGATTATTTACTATCATGCTAATGTTATTAATTTTTTCGTTAAAAATATTGTTAATTAGTACTTGTTTATTATTATTATTATTAATATCATTAAAATTTTTGGTTATTACATCCAGATCTTCGTGATCGGGGCTTCCGGCTATGAATTTCCAAGCCGTTCCTAAACTATCTATGGATCTTTTCTGTCTTCTTTCGACAGGTTTTATTGTATCTAAAATTTGAAGAGATTAGGTTAATTCGTGTTTTAGAATGGGATAAAGGATTGTGTCCTTGGGTATGTCCGAAGAGGTGAATCTGTACATGTCCGTCAGAAATTGTTCGTACTTGTTGAGGTCGATTATGTGTATTAGTCTGAAGTCTCCATTCTGGATTTTTACTAGTCCGTCATTTATCGTAACTATTTGTGCCGTGGAGTAGTCATAAATGTCTATTGATGCGAATATTGGGTAAATAAGGAGAAGTCTGGAAACAGAAAGTTTAGTTTTGATTTTTTATATTGCGTTTATGAACTACTTTTCCTGATTCTGTCAAAACGGTGGAATTTTTGTCTTCCTTCACTATTTCTTTTCTAAATTTTGGAGTTATTTTGGTTCCTAGTCGTTTGTTTATCCTAATGTAAATTGTTTCTCCAGGGTTATATGTTCTAATTGGATGACGGGCTTTATTATGGTAGGAAAGATCTTTTAGTTGTCTATTTTTTAGTTCCGAGATAATTTCTTCCCTAGCTCTTTCAAATTGGCTTGGGTCTGTGGAGATTCTTCTCCCGAAAAATACCTCTATTGGTTTTTCTTTGTGGAGGAGTGGACTGAAAAATTGTACTCGTAGACGGAGTTATCAAGGAGTTCGGCGAATGAGGTGAAACTTCGCTCTGCTTTTAAACAGCGCATTATTTCTGTGAGGGTCGAGTGAAATCGCTCTACTTGACCATTTACGGAACTTGCATAAGGTGGTGTTCTAAAAATTTGTATATTTAGGGTATCTTCCAATAAAAATCGAATGGAAGCTGAATTCAAAGACGTTTCATTGTCTATAACTACCGTTTCTGGTACGCCAAATCGAAACAGTAGTTCGCGGAGAGGTTCCTTAACGTGTTCTACGGCTCTGGAGCGAAGGATTTTGGTTTGGGCATACTTTTAAAATTTTTCTATGGCTGTAAGGACGAAATTTCGTTCAGTTATGTAAATATCTATATGTAAGATTTGTCCTGGAAATTGTGGAATAGGGGTTTCTCCTAGTTGTGGTTTGGTAGGGTGGCGGTCGTACTTATTTTCTTTGCAAAGCCGAGCATTGCTGAATAATTCTTTTTATTGTTTTGGTCATGGAGGGAAAATAGTAATTTTCTAAAATTTGAAGTTTGTTTTCACAAGAATTCCTATGTGCTCTTTTATGGGTATTTATGATTATTTCTTCTTGTTGCTGTTCGTCTGTCACATCCTGGACTTGGAGTTGAGAAAACCTGGTTTTATAGTTACTAAAGTGGATGGGGTATATTTCTTGAATTTTACCCATAGTTCTTTCGTCGGTTTTGATGCAATTTATTATGGTGGGGTTTAGGTACCTTTTTAGGAGATTTATTAATGTTTCTGAGTTATATTCCGGTTCTTCAATGACGTGTCTATGGTATGTGGGGAATACTATCTTGAATTGATAGGTAGAAATTGGGCCTGAATTTAGGAAGATTTGGTTTTTGAAAACGTTAATTGGGGATTCTACATGCCAAATTAAATGAGCTCTCGTCACTATGCTGGGTTACTGACAAGGCGTGAATTGGTTCGGGAGGCGTTCTGATTTCTCCTATGACCTTAGTGGTATAGGTAAGTTTATCGTTTGGTTCCGTAAAGAGATTAGAAAAATTTTCGACTAAATTATTAATTTCCTTCTGATGTTTTTGTGACAAGTTATCTTCCTTAATATGTATTTTGTTAACAGATCTTGAAGCTAGCTGCTTGATTTTAATTTTGGTATTGCCTTCTAACTCCATGAAGTTATTCTTTACGTGGATGACTGCGTCAAGCTCCTTAAGGCTATCATTCCCAATAATACCATGGAATGATGTCAGAGTTGGGAGGAGGTAGAATTTCAGTTTTTTGTCTGAGTTAAATAGGTTTAGAAAGGTATGCTGTTTGATTTCGATGTCTCCTGCTATGGATTTCGCGAAAAAAATGCTTTCGTTATTTATTGGATTGGGCACGATAGAGGATTGTATATAGTTTTTCGTAGATCCTGTATCTACTAAAATTTTCACAATATCTCCACTCTTCAGCCTGCGTTCAACATAGGGCAGCGAAGAGTGACTCATTCTAAAAAATGTAAATCAGTCGTGTCTATGTAGCTATCGTCCTGACCTTCATCATTTCTGTCTCTGTAACATTCGTCATCGTAATGGCTAGAGCTGTCGTTCGTCTGCTTGTCAATTGTTGTGGTAGGATAGTAAGCTTGGGGTTGTTCGGAATCTATATAGAAATTCCTTTGGATTTTATTAGGGGGCACAGGAGCTGGAGGGTTGCCAGGAGGAGGTCTTTCGTTAATAGGGTCATTATTACGTGGCCTATTCATATAATTAATATTCCTGGTTCGCAGTGATGGGTCAATGTCCATTGGTTCTGGACGTGGCCGTGGCTTATGCAAAGGACGTGGTGGTGGATTGTAATGCTGTTGTGCATATTGGGGCGCCTGTTGCTGGCGTTGAACTTGATAGTTCATTTGCGGTGGTCTATGTGGAGTGGCTGCGTACAACCTTGGTTGGGGCAAGTATGCCAATTCGGGGTAAAACTCATTGTTCATCCTTCTGGGAGGTAGTGGTGGATGAAACTCTTGTGGTTTCCTGTTGATACTGTTATTATTGCTCAAGGCATAATGTGACCTGAAGGTTTGATTCTCTAGTTTGAGACACAGGTGGAGTGCCTGAGGGAGATCTGCTGGTTCCCTCATTCCAAGGAGTCTCGGTAGATCTCCTTTGAGTCCGCGAACGAACGTGTCTAGGGCTTTATCCCTATACGTACGAGTTAGAAGGTGCATGGCTTCTGCGCCTACTTCCATGCATCCCAGTTTGTTCAGAATTAGTGAGAGATGAGAATATACCTTTTGGTAAAATTCTTGAATTGTATTGCTACCCTGTACGAGAGAGGTCATTTGGTACTCAAGGGTACCAAGGTCGCGTTTATCCGCGTAATGCAATGTTAGGCAACTGGAGATCGCCTTCCAATCCAGTGGAGTGTTATAGGACTCCAAGGCAATGTCGGCATTGCCCACTATTTTGTTTCTAATGACATTGAGGATGCCATAATATTTTGGGGTACCTCTTTGAGGCTCATATATCTGGAGGATCCTGTCCACGCTTTTCCTCCAAGATGTGAATTCTCCCTGATTTCCGGAGAACTCCCGAAGACATCGTACCACATCTGGTATTTTGTCTAATTCAGAGACATTCCCGGGTAGTCTTGAGTCTATGGTAATGTCCGTGAAGTTTGAAAAGTTGGAATTTGGGTTAAGGGCGGCTTGAACCATGTTTCGCCCTTTAGTCCTTAAGACATTGTTCACAATTCCTGTGATTACGGTAGTTAACTCATCCATAGAGAATGAATTAAAAGAGGCAAAAGGCTGACCAGAAGGTGCTGGTGGCCCTTGGGGTGCATTAAGTATTGGTGGCCGAACAAGGTTGGCAGGATTAACTGGCATGATTGATATAGTTCTATTATTCACTTTTTTATTTTAAAAATTTAATTTATCCCTAGCTTATTTTATTTTGAGTTAAAACTTTCCTTTCTAAATTTTTCACTTTTAGTTAGCTTTTCGATATAATATTATCTCGTCTAGTTCAATTATTTTTTTCTGAATTATGCTCTCTTTCTTAAATTATGTCACTATTCTTAAATTGTGTTCACCTTTGCATTAAAGATTTCTTAAACATAGTTTGTTTCACATTAAACAGTTTCACTTTTTATATTTTAAAAATTCTTTTACATATGTGAATATATTAATATTTATTCTTAAAATTAATTCTTACTCTAGTAATAGGAACATTCTCCTGGGCAGGCGGCTAACGTCTTGCGTTTCCCGTTTGCTATTGGCGCCTAGGGGGCCTCTTTTCCTGCACTTCTGTTGAGTCCTAGCCCAAGCCTTCGCCGTCTATGGGGTGGTAAGTATTATCCTTGTCTTCTAACGGTAGCCGCTGAGTATCACGGCAGCACAAACTTTTTAACCAAGACTTATGGATACACCCGCGAATTGTATTGATACGAAACGCGACTAGCGAAGGCCCCACGTTGGGCGCCAGTTAAGAAATTTGATGTTAATTTCTTTTAAAAAAAATTTTATTTATTACTTGTTCGTTACATTACAGAGCTAAGACTAAACTTAAAAATTAATTTACTTAAAACCTAAGCTACGTTGCACTGGCCAACTGCTGACTTTGTTGTCGATTCTCCGAATTGGCTTATTTCGGTTGCGCGTGTTGGATTTCCGCTTCACGCCGAAAAATGAGCTTTAATGCTGATGAAAGCGTCTGGCTTTTACTGTGGGAAATGTTGTGCAACTAAAGATGCATTTCCGCTATGATTTGCTCATTATTGCCGATTATGTGTTATTACTTATTTAGTAATTGTTAACATTTGCCATGTTAACATATACATACATACATATGTATATACATTTATAGGTACCGAAATAAATGAAAAAATTACGGTACCTGCCTATTGCTTATTTTGTGTTTGCAAGCACACTGTAATTTCCCAAAATCAAAAAAAAATAAAAAAATTTTCAAAGTCAAGTATTATTACTTGCATGTTTTGGTGATACCCCTTGGGCTAAAAAAGCAACAAGCAGGATCGCCTATAATAAATAAGCAAAGGCGAGCAAAAAAGAATATGCAAATACATACATATGTACACACATAAGTAAAGGTACTCAACTGTATAAAAGATGCATACATACATACATATGGGCATATACATACATACCAAAATTTTACATATGTAAGTTAATGCAACCCAAACCCACTGAAATAAACCTCTATCCCATTTATCTCTAGTAGACACATATGTAATGTAAGTCGACACCTCATTCATCCATAGGATCAATCCAACCGCCTATCATAACAAATAGAATTAACGTAAACAAAGAATATTAAAATCAACAATAGCCAAACAAAGAATATTAAATCAACAATAGCCAATTGGCAAAGTCATCATAAAATCTACTGGAATACAATTACAGAACTTGATCACGCAGCAAGAAATGCCACAGCCATCCTTTTTGCATGATCAGCATTATAATACTATAAGAACTAAAATTAAGAGATAAATAGGACAGTGATGAGTTGTAAATCATCAGTTATTAGTAATAAGTCTTAAGCTATAGTTATAAGTTCTTTTAAAAAAAACCAATAAATAAAATAAAAAATTAATTGGCGCCCGAGCAGGGACCCGCACAAAAATATCCTTCATCAAGTGTGGTTCGACTCCACTAAAAAGACACGGATGTCCATATAGGATGTGTGGGTTCATAAATAAAAAAAATAATATAAACCTCCAAGTTTCCATAAGGTTACCCGAATAAACAAAGGTAACGGAAACAAAACTATAAATCAAGTATCCCATAAAAAGGAGAAAAAAGTGTAAAAAAAATTTAATCAACAAAACCTCCAAGTTTCCATAAGGTTACCCGAATCAACAAAGGTAACGGAAACAAACCTATAAATCGAGTATCCCATAAAAAGGAGAAAAAAGTGTAAAAGTATCCCAGAAAAGAAAAGGGAGAAAAGAAAAATAAAACAAATTAAAACTTTAACAAACTAACAAGATATTAAACATAACAAAGTTTACAACAACAAAGACAAAGAAAAAATATATTTAAAATTAATAATAACAAAATCTTGCAAAGCAACAACAAGAACATTATTTAAAAACATAAAAACCGAAATATTTCAAAACTACAATAACGCAAATATTAAAAAACAACAAAATCAACTAAGCAGTGGCAGCAACAACGGCAGAAGTAACTACAGCAGAACAGCGAACAACAACAGAAACAACTACAGCGGAGCGGCAGCAGCGGCAGCAACAACGGCAGAAGCAACTACAGCAGAACAGCGGTAATAGCAACAACAACCACAGAAAAAAATACTCGTAAGCTTATTTTTAAGAACAGTATAAGTAAAATATATATATAACATAATATAATACAGTATATGATATATATAAGACTTTAATAAGAATAAACATACTTAATTGTTAGAATACGACAGACGATTGACACAAATCCTTTGAGAAAAATTTGAGTGAATGTATCGTAGTGATATTAGTGAAACTGGATAAAATTATAGAAAAATTTAGCAAAATGAGTGTAGCAAGCAATACCACAGGAATGCTCACAGCAGACATTATTTCAGAATTAATCAAAAGGAATACAATTTCGTTACAGAATGATGCTCACTTTTAAAAAAATTTCAATTAAGACGAAAATATAACAGAATAGCAGAAATTATTTCAGAACTCAATGTCTTTTCCGTGGTAAAAGATTAAAAAAACAAGATAATACAATTTCGTTACAGAATGATATAGAACTTTTGAAAAATCAAATAACTCAATTAACGACGAGAGATAATATAACAGAATACACAGTACAGACTATTGACGCAAATGTTAGATGCGACGAATCATTAGAGATAATAAAATCCTTACCGGAGTTTGCAGGAAAACCTGAAGCATACGTTAGTTGGCGAGAAGCCGCCCATAACTCAATGTCTTTGTATAACCGTGGTAGCAAAAGATACTTTGCCGCATTAACAATATTAAGAAACAAGATAATAGAATACGCAAATGACGTTCTTACAAATCACGGAACGGTTCTTAATTTTGACGCAATCATAAGTCGCTTGGATTTCGCCTATGCCGATAAGCGACCAATCCATATCCTTGAACAGGAGATAAGCATTCTTCGACAAGGAAACTTGTCCATCATTGATTATTATAACGAAGTCAATAAAAAATTAACTTTGATAATTAATAAGACGATAATGTCACATTATTTATTACTTGTTCGTTACATTACAGAGCTAAGACTAAACTTAAAAATTAATTTACTTAAAACCTAAGCTACGTTGCACTGGCCAACTGCTGACTTTGTTGTCGATTCTCCGAATTGGCTTATTTCGGTTGCGCGTGTTGGATTTCCGCTTCACGCCGAAAAATGAGCTTTAATGCTGATGAAAGCGTCTGGCTTTTACTGTGGGAAATGTTGTGCAACTAAAGATGCATTTCCGCTATGATTTGCTCATTATTGCTGATTATGTGTTATTACTTATTTAGTAATTGTTAACATTTGCCATGTTAACATATACATACATACATATGTATATACATTTATAGGTACCGAAATAAATGAAAAAATTACGGTACCTGCCTATTGCTTATTTTGTGTTTGCAAGCACACATAATTTCCCAAAATCAAAAAAAAATAAAAAATTTTTCAAAGTCAAGTATTATTACTTGCATGTTTTGGTGATACCCCTTGGGCTAAAAAAGCAACAAGCAGGATCGCCTATAATAAATAAGCAAAGGCGAGCAAAAAAGAATATGCAAATACATACATATGTACACACATAAGTAAAGGTACTCAACTGTATAAAAGATGCATACATACATACAT
Organism: Bactrocera neohumeralis; assembly: GCF_024586455.1. Taxonomy (NCBI): domain Eukaryota; kingdom Metazoa; phylum Arthropoda; class Insecta; order Diptera; family Tephritidae; genus Bactrocera; species Bactrocera neohumeralis. The sequence continues at coordinate 8,782,165 of NW_026089624.1, forward strand.
ATGGGCATATACATACATACCAAAATTTTACATATGTAAGTTAATGCAACCCAAACCCACTGAAATAAACCTCTATCCCATTTATCTCTAGTAGACACATATGTAATGTAAGTCGACACCTCATTCATCCATGGGATCAATCCAACCGCCTATCATAACAAATAGAATTAACGTAAACAAAGAATATTAAAATCAACAATAGCCAAACAAAGAATATTAAATCAACAATAGCCAATTGGCAAAGTCATCATAAAATCTACTGGAATACAATTACAGAACTTGATCACGCAACAAGAAATGCCACAGCCATCCTTTTCGCATGATCAGCATTATAATACTATAAGAACTAAAATTAAGAGATAAATAGGACAGTGATGAGTTGTAAATCATCAGTTATTAGTAATAAGTCTTAAGCTATAGTTATAAGTTCTTTTAAAAAAACCAATAAATAAAATAAAAAATTAATTGGCGCCCGAGCAGGGACCCGCACAAAAATATCCTTCATCAAGTGTGGTTCGACTCCACTAAAAAGACACGGATGTCCATATAGGATGTGTGGGTTCATAAATAAAAAAATAATATAAACCTCAAGTTTCCATAAGGTTACCCGAATAAACAAAGGTAACGGAAACAAAACTATAAATCAAGTATCCCATAAAAAGGAGAAAAAAAGTGTAAAAAAAATTTAATCAACAAAACCTCCAAGTTTCCATAAGGTTACCCGAATCAACAAAGGTAACGGAAACAAACCTATAAATCGAGTATCCCATAAAAAGGAGAAAAAGGTGTAAAAAAACCTAATCAAGTATCCCAGAAAAGAAAAGGGAGAAAAAAAAAAATAAAACAAATTAAAACTTTAACAAACTAACAAGATATTAAACATAACAAAGTTTACAACAACAAAGACAAAGAAAAAATATATTTAAAATTAATAATAACAAAATCTTGCAAAGCAACAACAAGAACATTATTTAAAAACATAAAAACCGAAATATTTCAAAACTACAATAACGCAAATATTAAAAAACAACAAAATCAACTAAGCAGTGGCAGCAACAACGGCAGAAGCAACTACAGCAGAACAGCGAACAACAACAATAGCAACAACAACAACAGAAACAACTACAGCGGAGCGGCAGCAGCGGCAGCAACAACGGCAGAAGCAACTACAGCAGAACAGCGGTAATAGCAACAACAACCACAGAAAAAAATACTCGTAAGCTTATTTTTAAGAACAGTATAAGTAAAATATATATATAACATAATATAATACAGTATATGATATATATAAGACTTTAATAAGAATAAACATACTTAATTGTTAGAATACGACAGACGATTGACACAAATCATTTGAGAAAAATTTGAGTGAATGTATCGTAGTGATATTAGTGAAACTGGATAAAATTATAGAAAAATTTAGCAAAATGAGTGTAGCAAGCAATACCACAGGAATGCTCACAGCAGAAATTATTTCAGAATTAATAAAAAGGAATACAATTTCGTTACAGAATGAGATAGAACTTTTGAAAAATCAAATAACTCAATTAACGACGAGAGATAATATAACAGAATACACAGTACAGACTATTGACGCAAATGTTAGATGCGACGAATCATTAGAGATAATAAAATCCTTACCGGAGTTTGCAGGAAAACCTGAAGCATACGTTAGTTGGCGAGAAGCCGCCCATAACTCAATGTCTTTGTATAACCGTGGTAGCAAAAGATACTTTGCCGCATTAACAATATTAAGAAACAAGATAATAGAATACGCAAATGACGTTCTTACAAATCACGGAACGGTTCTTAATTTTGACGCAATCATAAGTCGCTTGGATTTCGCCTATGCCGATAAGCGACCAATCCATATCCTTGAACAGGAGATAAGCATTCTTCGACAAGGAAACTTGTCCATCATTGATTATTATAACGAAGTCAATAAAAAATTAACTTTGATAATTAATAAGACGATAATGTCACATTATTTATTACTTGTTCGTTACATTACCAGAGCTAAGACTAAACTTAAAAATTCTTCTTAAAACCTAAGCTACGTTGCTGGCCAGCTGCTGACTTTGTTGTCGATTCTCGGAATTGGCTTATTTCGGTTGCGCGTGTTGGATTTCCGCTTCATGCCGAAAAATGAGCTTTTATGCTGATGAAAGCGTCTGGCTTTTACTGTGGGAAATGTTGTGCAACTAAAGTTGCATTTCCGCTATGATTTGCTCATTATTGCTGATTATGTGTTATTACTTATTTAGTAATTGTTAACATTTGCCATGTTAACATATACATACATACATATGTATATACATTTATAGGAACCAAGAAATAAATGAAAAATTACGGTACCTGCCTATTGCTTATTTTGTGTTTGCAAGCACACATAATTTCCCAAAATCAAAAAAAAATAAAAAATTTTTCAAAGTCAAGTATTATTACTTGCATGTTTTGGTGATACCCCTTGGGCTAAAAAAGCAACAAGCAGGATCGCCTATAATAAATAAGCAAAGGCGAGCAAAAAAGAATATGCAAATACATACATATGTACACACACATAAGTAAAAAAGGTACTCAACTGTATAAAGATGCATACATACATACATATGGGCATATACATACATACCAAAATTTTACATATGTAAGTTAATACAACCCAAACCCACACTGAAATAAACCTCTATCATTTATCTCTAGTAGACACATATGTAATGTAAGTCGACACCTCATTCATCCATGGGATCAATCCAACCGCCTATCATAACAAATAGAATTAACGTAAACAAAGAATATTAAAATCAACAATGGAAACAAAATATTAAATCAACAATAGCCAATTGGCAAAAGTCATCATAAAATCTACTGGAATACAATTACAGGGCTTGATCACATAACAAGAAATGCCACAGCCATCCTTTTCGCATGATCAGCATTATAATACTATAAGAACTAAAAAATTAAGAGATAAAAGGACAGTGATGAGTTGTAAATCATCAGTTGTTAGTAATAATAAGTCTTAGCTATAGTTATAAGTTCTTTTAAAAAAACCAATAAATAAAATAAAAAATTAATGGCGCCCGAGCAGGGACCGCACAAAAATATCCTTCATCAAGTGTGGTTCGACTCCACTAAAAAGACACGGATGTCCATATAGGATGTATTACAGGGTTCATAAATAAAAAAATAATATAAACCTCAAGTTTACATAAGGTTACCCGAATAAACAAAGGTAGCAGGCAAAACATAAATCAAGTATCCCATAAAAGGAGAAAAAAGTGTAAAAAAAAATTTAATCAACAAAACCTCCAAAGTTTCCATAAGGTTACCGAATCAACAAAGGTAACGGAAACAAACCTATAAATCAGTATCCCATAAAAAGGAGAAAAAAGTGTAAAAAAACCTAATCAAGTATCCCAGAAAGAAAAGGAGAAAAAGAAAAATAAAACAAATTAAAACTTTAACAAACCAACAAGATATTAAAAAACACAACAAAGTTTACAACAACAAAAAGACAAAGAAAAAAATATATTTAAAATTAATAATAACAAAATCTTGCAAAGCAACAACAAGAACATTATTTAAAAAAAAAAAAAAACATAAAAACCGAAATATTTCAAAACTACAATAACGCAAATATTAAAAAACAACAAAATCAACTAAGCAGTGGCAGCAACAGCAGCGGCAGAAGCAACTACAGCAGAACGGCGAACAACAACAATAAACAACAACAACGAAACAACTACAGCGGAGCGGCGGCAGCCAGCAGCAACAACAGCAGAAGCAACTACAGCAGAAAGCGGTAAGCAGCAACAACCACAGAAAAAAATGTGCTCGTAAGCTTATTTTTAGAACAGTATAAATAAAATATATATAACATAATATATTACAGTATATGATATATATAAGACTTTAATAAGAATAAACATACTTAATTGTTAGGGAAATACGACCAGACGATTGACACAAATCATTTGAAAAAATTTGAGTGAATGTATCGTAGTGATAATGGTGAAACTGGATAAAATTATAGAAAATTTAGCAAAATGAGTGTAACCAAAGCAATACCACAGGAATGCTCACAGCAGAAATTATTTCAGAATTAATAAAAAGGAATACAATTTCGTTACAGA